>NC_091996.1:40244136-40351255 GCF_044704955.1 Pristiophorus japonicus
TCCCCGACTCTTCTTTCTCCCACCCCCTACTCTCTTTCTCCCTCCCCCACTCTCTTTCTCCCTCCCCCACTCTCTTTCTCCCTCCCCCACTCTCTTTCTCCCTCCCCCACTCTCTTTCTCCCTCCCCCACTCTCTTTCTCCCTCCCCCACTCTCTTTCTCCCTCCCCCACTCTCTTTCTCCCTCCCCCACTCTCTTTCTCCCTCCCCCACTCTCTTTCTCCCTCCCCCACTCTCTTTCTCCCTCCCCCACTCTCTTTCTCTCCCCCACTCTCTTTCTCCCTCCCCCACTCTCTTTCTCCCTCCCCCACTCTCGTTCTCCCTCCCCCACTCTCTTTCTCCCTCCCCCACTCTCGTTCTCCCTCCCCCACTCTCTTTCTCCCTCCCCCACTCTCTTTCTCCCTCCCCCACTCTCTTTCTCCCTCCCCCACTCTCTTTCTCCCTCCCCCACTCTCTTTCTCCCTCCCCCACTCTCTTTCTCCCTCCCCCACTCTCTTCTCCCTCCCCCACTCTCTTTCTCCCTCCCCCACTCTCTTTCTCCCTCCCCCACTCTCTTCTCCCTCCCCCACTCTCTTCTCCCTCCCCCACTCTCTTCTCCTCCCTCCCCCACCCTCTCTCCCTCCCTCCCCCACTCTCTCTCTCCCTCCCTCCCCCACTCTCTCTCCTCCCTCCCCCACTCTCTCTCTCCCTCCCCCACTCTCTTCTCCCTCCCCCACTCTCGTTCTCCCTCCCCCACTCTCTTTCTCCCTCCCCCACTCTCTTTCTCCCTCCCCCACTCTCTTTCTCCCTCCCCCACTCTTTCTCCCTCCCCCACTCTCTTTTTCTCCCTCCCCCACTCTTTCTCCCTCCCCACTCTTTCTCCCTCCCCCACTCTCTTTCTCCCTCCCCCACTCTCTTTCTCCCTCCCCCACTCTCTTTCTCCCTCCCCCACTCTCTTTCTCCCTCCCCCACTCTCTTCCTCCCTCCCCCACTCTCTTTCTCCCTCCCCCACTCTCTTTCTCCCTCCCCCACTCTCTTTCTCCCTCCCCCACTCTCTTTCTCCCTCCCCCACTCTCTTTCTCCCTCCCCACTCTCTTTCTCCCTCCCCCACTCTCTTTCTCCCTCCCCCCACTCTCTCCCTCCCTCCCCCACTCTCTCCCTCCCTCCCCCACTCTCTCCCTCCCTCCCCACTCTCTCTCTCCCTCCCTCCCCCACTCTCTCTCTCCCTCCCTCCCCCACTCTCTCTCTCCCTCCCTCCCCCACTCTCTCTCTCCCTCCCTCCCCCACTCTCTCTCTCCCTCCCTCCCCCACTCTCTCTCTCCCTCCCTCCCCCACTCTCTCTCTCCCTCCCTCCCCCACTCTCTCTCTCCCTCCCTCCCCCACTCTCTCTCTCCCTCCCTCCCCCACTCTCTCTCTCCCTCCCTCCCCCACTCTCTCTCTCCCTCCCTCCCTCCCCCACTCTCTCTCTCCCTCCCTCCCCCACTCTCTCTCTCCCTCCCTCCCCCACTCTCTCTCTCCCCTCCCTCCCCCACTCTCTCTCTCCCTCCCTCCCCCACTCTCTCTCTCCCTCCCCCACTCTCTCTCTCCCTCCCCCACTCTCTCTCCCTCCCCCACTCTCTCTCCCCTCCCCCACTCTCTCTCTCCCTCCCCCCTCTCTCCCTCCCCCACTCTCTCTCCCTCCCCCACTCTCTCCCTCCCCCACTCTCTCCCTCCCTCCCCCACTCTCTCTCTCCCTCCCCCACTCTCTCTCTCCTCCCCACTCTCTCTCCCCTCCCCCACTCTCTCTCCCCTCCCCCACTCTCTCTCTCCCTCCCCCACTCTCTCCCTCCCCACTCTCTCTCCCTCCCCCACTCTCTCCCTCCCCCACTCTCTCTCCCTCCCCCACTCTCTCTCTCCCTCCCCCACTCTCCCCCTCCCCCCTCTCCCTCCCTCCCTCCCTCCCTCTCTCCCTGCCTCCTCTCTCCCTCACCCCCTCTCTCCCTCTCTCCCTCCCCCCTCTCTCCCTCCTCCCCTCTCTCCCTCCCCCCATCTCTCCCTCCCCCCATCTCTCCCTCCCCCCATCCCTCCCTCTCTCCCTCCCCCCTCTCCCTCCCCCCTCTCCCTCTCCCCTCTCTCTCCCTCCCCCTCTCTCCCTCCCCCTCTCTCCCTCCCCCTCTCTCCCTCCCCACATCTCTCCCTCCCCCCATCACTCCCTCTCCCCATCACTCCCTCTTCCCATCTCTCCCTCTCCCCATCTCTCCCTCTCCCCATCCCTCCCTCTCTCCCTCCCCCCTCTCTCTCTCTCTCTATCTCTCTCCCCCTCTCTCTCTCCCTCTCCCCCCTCTCTCCCTCTCTCCCTCCCCCCTCTCTCTCCCCCCCCCCCTCTCTCTCCCTCCTCCATCTCCCTCCCCCCTCCCTCTCCCCCACCCCCGCAGGTGAGGAATGTGTTTGTGTTCTGTGGGGACTGCAGGCTGGTGCAGGAAGGAATCCAAACCTTGCTGTGCTACTGCACGATCACAGCAGCTAGCCACTGGAGAACGTTTTGGGGAAACTAAGTGATGCATAGCAGCAGTTCCAGGTTCATGCTGAAGTTGAAAGTCGGGTGGAGTTGCTGCTGACACTCTCGGACTGTTGATGAGTTCGGTGCTGTCAAATCCGATCTGATCCTGGAGTCAGTACATGCCCAAACTCTCGTGTACACCAGCCTCCCTCAGAGGGCACTGTGGGCGGGAATGTGGAGCGCTGAAACTTTGGGTGCTGTGCTCCTGTAAGCTCGTGTCTGAATTACTGAAATGCAGGTACAGCAGACGGTGAAGAAGGCAAATGGCATGTTGGCCTTCATAGCTAGGGGATTTGAGTATAGGAGCAGGGAGGTCTAACTGCAGTTTTACAGGGCCTTGGTGAGGCCTCACCTGGAGTATTGTGTGCAGTTTTGGTCTCCTAATCTGATGAAGGACGATCTTGCTATTGAGGGAGTGCAGCGAAGGTTCACCAGACTGATTCCCGGGATGGCAGGACTGACATATGAAGAAAGACTGGATTGACTAGGCTTATATTCACTGGAATTTAGAAGAATGAGAGGGGATCTCATAGAAACATATAAAATTCTGACGGGACTGGACACGTTAGATGCAGGAAGAATGTTCCCGATGTTGGGAAGTCCAGAAGCAGGGGACACAGTCTTAGGGACTGAGACGAGGAGAAACTTCTTCACTAAGAGAGTTGTTAACCTGTGGAATTCCCTGCCGCAGAGAGTTGTTGATGCCAGTTCATTGGATATATTCAAGAGGGAGTTAGATATGGCCCTCATGGCTAAAGGGATCAAGGGGTATGGAGAGAAAGAAGGAAAGGGGTACTGAGGTGAGTGATCAGCCATGATCTTATTGAATGGTGGTGCAGGCTCGAAGGGCCGAATGACCTACTCCTGCACCTATTTTCTATGTTTCTATGTGCAGGAATTATAACTCACCAAGCATTTTATATTTAGAGCTCCCAGTGTCCGACTCCTGAACATTGTTGTATATTGGCATCCAAATCTCATCCTTGCTTCCAATCCCTCCATTGACCTGCTCCGCAATCTCCTGCAATGTGCTCCCACACTCTCCCCCCCGCCCCCCCCACCCCCACGAGGAATAAACCTACATTTATATCGTGCTCTTCACAATCTCGGGACCTTTCAGTTACACAAATGATCAGATCACCTGTTTTAGTGATGTTGGTTGCGGATTAAATATTGGCCAGGACACCGGGGAGAACTCACCTGCTCCTCTTCGAATATTGCTTGTGGGATGTTTTACATCCACCAGAGAGGGCAGATGGGGTCTCGGTTTACAGAGGGGGAAGCTCAGGGTTCGGGGAGGTTGGAGCCACTGTCAGAAACAAGAATGTTTGTCATGAGCACTGCTGATGGAGTCAAGCAGAAGGTCATGGGTTCAAGCCCCATCCAGAGACTTCAGCTCGTAATCCAGGCTGAGACTGTGCAGTACTGAGGGAGTGCCGCACTGTCGGAGGGGCAGTACTGAGGGAGTGCCGCACTGTCGGAGGGGCAGTACTGAGGGAGTGCCGCACTGTCGGAGGGTCAGTACTGAGGGAGTGCCGTACTGAGGGAGTGCCACACTGTCGGAGGGGCAGTACTGAGGGAGTGCCGAACTGTACTGAGGGAGTGCCGCACTGTCGGAGGGGCAGTACTGAGGGAGTGCCGCACTGTCGGAGGGGCGGTACTGAGGGAGCGCCGCACTGTCGGAGGGGCAGTACTGAGGGAGCGCCGCACTGTCGGCATCTCTGTTTGAGGGGGTCCCCAGGGAAGTGTCGGTATTAATAGGGTCTTCTGGGAATGTGTTAATATTTACTGTGGTTTACACACACATGTTTGAAATCCACAGATATAATTCAGTTCCTTCACGCACAGTTACCGAGGTGTTGTGAGCCGGGGGGCTGGTGGGTGTGGGCTATGGGCCGGGGGGCTGTGGGCCGGGGTCCCAGAGGTGGTGAAGCTTAAGCGACGAGCAGTGGGCGGGACAAGCTGTCGGACGGCTATTGCCCAGTGTAAACCCGCCAACAGTACACTGCCGCTGGAATGAGACCCATTCATAGTTTCCTATTACTCCAGCACAGGCTGAGTAAACGCTGAGGCTTTTTATATGTGAGCCTAGCATTTGTTCCAAGTCGCAGGGACGGTGCCAATTCTCCAAGCCTGCTGCGTCTCACTCCAGATGTCCTGTTCCTGTGGGTGTGATCGAGGCTCATGAGCGGGTAACACCGACCCTGAATAAAGGCCAAGTTTAGAGAAACATAGAAACATACAAAATAGGTGCAGGAGTAGGCCATTCGGCCCTTCGAGCCTGCACCACCATTCAATAAGATCATGGCTGGTCATTACCTCAGTATCCCTTTCCTGCTTTCTCTCCATATCCCTTGATCCCCTTAGCCATAAGGGCCATATCTAACTCCCTCTTGAATATATCCAATGAACTGGCATCAACAACTCTCTGCGGCAGGGAATTCCACAGGTTAACAACTCTCTGAGTGAAGAAGTTTCTCCTCAACTCAATTCTAAATGGCCTACCCCTTATCCTAAGACTGTGTCCCCTGGTTCTGGACTTCCCCAACATCGGGAACATTCTACCCGCATCTAACCTGTCCCGTAACGTCAGAATCTTATATGTTTCTATGAGATCTCCTCTCATCCTTCTAAACTCCAGTGTATAAAGGTCCATTTGATCCAGTCTCTCCTTATATGTCAGTCCTGCCATCCCTGGAATCAGTCTGGTGAACCTTCGCTGCACTCCCTCAATAGCAAGAACGTCCTTCCTCAGATTAGGAGACCAAAACTGTACACAATATTCCAGGTGAGGCCTCACCAAGGCCCTGGACAACTGCAGTAAGACCTCCCTGCTCCTATACTCAAATCCCCTAGCTATGAAGGCCAACATCCCATTTGCCTTCTTCACCCATGCTATACCTGCATGCCAACTTTCAATGAGTGATGAACCATGACACCCAGATCTCGTTGCACCTCCCCTTTTCCTAATCTGCCGCCATTCAGATAATATTCTGTCTTCGCGTTTTGCCCCCAAAGTGGATAACCTCACATTTATCCACATTATACTGCATCTGCCATACATTTGCCCACTCACCTAACCTGCCCAAGTCACCCTATAGCCTCCTAGCATCCCTCTCACAGCTCACACTGCCACCCAGTTTAGTGTCATCTGCAAACTTGGAGATATTATACTCAATTCCTTCATCCAAATCATTGATGTATATTGTAAAGAGCTGGGGTCCCAGCACTGAGCCCTGCGGCACTCCACTAGTCACTGCCTGTCATTCTGAAAAGGACCCGTTTATCCCGACTCTCTGCATCCTGTCTGCCAACCAGTTCTCTATCCACATCAGTATATTACCCCCAATACCATGTGCTTTGATTTTGCACACCAATCTCTTGTGTGGGACCTTGTCAAAAGCCTTTTGAAAGTCCAAATACATCACATCCACTGGTTCTCCCTTGTCCACTCTACTCGTTACATCCTCAAAAAACTCCAGAAGATTTGTCAAGCATGATTTCCCTTTCATAAATCCATGATGACTTGGACCGATCCTGTCACTGCTTTCGAAATGCGCTGCTATTTCATCCTTAATAATTGATTCCAACATTTTCCCCACTACTGATGTCAGGCTAACCGGTCTATAATTACCCGCTTTCTCTCTCCCTCCCTTTTTAAAAAGTGGGGTTACATTAGCTACCCTCCAGTCCATAGGAACTGATCCAGAGTCAATAGACTGTTGGAAAATGATCACCAATGCATCCACTATTTCTAGGGCCACTTCCTTAAGTACTCTGGGATGCAGATTATCAGGCCCCGGGGATTTATCGGCCTTCAATCCCATCAATTTCCCTTACACAATTTCCTGCCAAATAAGGATATCCTTCAGTTCCTCCTTCTCACTAGACCCTCGGTCCCCTTGTACATTCGGAAGGTTATTTGTGTCTTCCTTCGTGAAGACAGAACCAAAGTATTTGTTCAATTGGTCTGCCATTTCTTTGTTCCCCATTATAAATTCACCTGAATCCGACTGCAAGGGACCTACGTTTGTCTTCACTAATCTTTTTCTCTTCACATATCTATGAAGTTCACTTCAATCCACAAAGTGAGCACATTGTACATTGTGGCAGCACAGCTTTGTGATCAGGAGACGCTGGTTGCTGGCATCGTGAGCAGTCAGCCCTCGCTTTCCCCTCCTCCCTTGGGGTGGTGACTGCTGGTTCCCTGGCCGCTGCCACCCCCAGGTCAGGCTCCCTTTGCGTGTGAGCACAACGGCCGAGTCCGGTTCTGTCTGGCCCAATGGCCGCTGGAGGGACGGAGGTACTGACAGTAACCAGGAGCAGGCACCCAGCTCATTGACCCCTGCCTGGTTCAGGGCCAGGACCACTTGTAACTCCTACTGGCATCCAGTCATTCAGCACAAACGGGATGGACTGTGGAGGAGGAATCAGTGGGACTGCCACAGTCCTTGCTCATCGGGTTTTATTGGCAGATTAACATTTAACCTGAGATCTGATGTTGAGGCAGTAGTGAATTGCAGTGGCTCGCCCTTCAACACAGAGAAAATTATCATCAGGGTGGGATGAGAATGAGCATTTATCGCAGGGGTTTTTGTGTGTCTGTATCTGTATGTCTCTCTGCGTCTCTCCGTCTGTGTGTGTGTGTCTTTCTGTGCTTCTGTGTGAATCTGTGAGTCTCTCTGTGTCTCTCTCTGTCGGTCTGTGTGTCTCTGTCTCTGTGTGTGTCTGTGTGTGTGTGTGTGTGTCTCTGTCCATGTGTGGGTCTGTCTGTGTCTCTTAGATCTGTGAGTATTTTAGATCTTGTTCTGACTGAAACCTGTGAAGCTGTGTGGGGTTTTGGTGCCAGTGTTTTCAGCGTGTGTCTGCCAGGTATTTAATTCCCTTTGGCAAAATGCCCCAGCTGCCTCGGGAGAATTCCAGTAAATCTTTTCAATGGGCTTTCGGAGCATTTTATGCCCGGGGCATTGAGTATGAGGAAGTGGAAAGCAATTAACTTCCTGCTTTTATATTCAGTCTGAAGCCAAGTTAATTTATCGAGCGTGACGGGTGAGTCATTCTAACCGAGAACTGACAGGGAGAGAAGATTACTCGGCCCCTCCCTCGGACCCTTGCTTGATCCCTTGGCCCCTCGCTTGATCCGTTGGCCCCTCCGTCGGAGCCTCGCTCGGCCCCTCAGACCCTCGGACCCTCACTCGGACATGGCCCCTCAGACCCTCGCTTGGACACGGCCCCTCAGCCTCTCGCTTGGACCCTCAGACACTTGCTCGGCCCCTCGACCCTGCCCTCGGCCCCTCGCTCGGACCCTCGGCCTTTGGGTCCATGGCTGGGAGTAGCATTTCTCGGCGCGGGCCGTTTACACCGGTGAGGTGTTGGGCAGCCTGTGGCTCGGTGGCAGGTTTTTACATGGTGCCACTTGAGTTTGAGGGGGTGCGCCCAGAGGCGTGTTACCTTGGTAAAGTGGGTTGTTGCAATGGATTGCACTGGTGTTGGGTTTGTGGGGAAGGCTGAGTCAGGATGAGCTGAGATGTGCGGGGATTGTGATGCTGCAAGTTTGCTCATAACCTTGATAGCTCGTAGTGGGGCTGAGCCACGTTGGAGCCGATTAAATGTCATGTTCGTTTTATTCAGCATCTGTATTTCTCGCTCGCGTTTAATCTAGGAGACCGACAGCAAATGCTGCAGGATGTCTTTCTCTTATGCTCGTGCCTGTCAGGTCAATCTCTCTGTCTCGACATGTAATAATCACAACTTGCTCCCTCTACACTGTCCCATCAAACACTCCCAGGGCAGATACAGCATGGAGTTAGATACAGAGTAAAGCTCCTTCTACACTGTCCCATCAAACACTCCCAGGGCAGGTACAGCATGGGGTTAGATACAGAGTAAAGCTCCTTCTACACTGTCCCATCAAACACTCCCAGGGCAGATACAGCATGGGGTTAGATACAGAGTAAAGCTCCTTCTACACTGTCCCATCAAACACTCCCAGGGCAGGTACAGCACAGGTTAGGTTTATGTCGTTAATTAAACTGCTTGTGGTGTGTGGTGATGGTCGGTGCTGAAATCCCAGCCTCTCGCTCTGTACAGATGCAAGGCTTTTTTCCCTCCAGCCTGGATTGATGGAGAAATGCCAACTTATGACAAACAGCAATTTGCGTTCTCTATGAACAAAGGTTGAGTAGGTCGGGCCTATACTCATTGGAGTTCAGAAGAATAAGAGGTGATCTTATCGAAACATATAAGATACTGATGGGCTCAACAAAGTGGATGCAAAGAGTATATTTTCACTCATAGTGGAAACTAAAACTAGGGGACATAGTCTTAGAATAAGAGGCCACACATTTAAAACTGAGATGCGGAGGAATTTCTTCTCAGTGTTGTAAATCTGTAGAATTCTCTGCCCCAGAGAGCTGTGGAGGCTGGGTCATTGAATATATTTCAGGTGGAGACAGACAGATTTTTGAGCGATCAGGGAGTGAAGGGTTATGAGGAAGGGCAGGGAAGTGGAGCTGAGTCCATGATCAGATCAGCCATGATCTTATTGAATGGCGGAGCAGGCTCGAGGGGCCGTATGGCCTACTCCTGCTCCTATTTCTGATGTTCTTCTAAACAGTTAGTGTGTCGGGAACATGAAGAGCTCGGGCGGTCAGTGGGCGAGCTCGGGCGGGTCAGTGGGCGAGCTCGGGCGGGTCAGTGGGCGAGCTCAGGTCGGTCAGTGGGTGAGCTCGGGTCAGTGGGTGAGCTCAGGTCGGTCAGTGGGTGAGCTCGGGTGGTCAGTGGGCGAATTCGGGTCAGTGGGTGAGCTCGGGCGGGTCACTGGGTGAGCTCGGGTCAGAGGGCGAGCTTGGCTCGGTCAGTGGGTGAGCTCGGGTCAGTGGGTGAGCTCGGGCGGTCAGTGGGTGAGCTCGGGCGGTCAGTGGGTGAGCTCGGACGGGTCAGTGGGTGAGCTCGGGCGGTCAGTGGGTGAGCTCGGGCGGGTCAGTGGGTGAGCTCGGGTCAGTGGGCGAGCTCGGGCCGGTCAGTGGGTGAGCTCGGGCGGGTCAGTGGGTGAGCTCGGGCGGGTCAGTGGGTGAGCTCGGGCGGTCAGTGGGCGAGCTCGGGCCGGTCAGTGGGTGAGCTCGGGTCAGAGGGCGAGCTTGGGTCGGTCAGTGGGTGAGCTCGGGTCAGTGGGTGAGCTCGGGTCAGAGGGCGAGCTTGGGCCGGTCAGTGGGTGAGCTCGGGTCAGAGGGCGAGCTTGGGTCGGTCAGTGGGTGAGCTCGGGTCAGTGGGTGAGCTCGGGTCAGAGGGCGAGTTTGGGTCGGTCAGTGGGTGAGCTCGGGTCAGAGGGCGAGCTTGGGTCGGTCAGTGGGTGAGCTCGGGTCAGTGGGTGAGCTCGGGTCAGAGGGCGAACTTGGGCCGGTCAGTGGGTGAGCTCGGGTCAGAGGGCGAGCTTGGGTCGGTCAGTGGGTGAGCTCGGGTCAGTGGGTGAGCTCGGGTCAGAGGGCGAGCTTGGGCCGGTCAGTGGGTGAGCTCGGTTCAGAGGGCGAGCTTGGGTCGGTCAGTGGGTGAGCTCGGGTCAGTGGGTGAGCTCGGGTCAGAGGGCGAGCTTGGGTCGGTCAGTGGGTGAGCTCGGGTCAGTGGGTGAGCTCGGGTCAGAGGGCGAGCTTGGGTCGGTCAGTGGGTGAGCTCGGGTCAGTGGGTGAGCTCGGACCGGTCAGTGGGTGAGCTCGGGTCAGAGGGCGAGCTTGGGTCGGTCAGTGGGTGAGCTCGGGTCAGTGGGTGAGCTTAGGTCAGAGGGCGAGCTTGGGCCGGTCAGTGGGTGAGCTCGGGTCAGAGGGCGAGCTTGGGTCGGTCAGTGGGTGAGCTCGGGTCAGTGGGTGAGCTCGGGTCAGTGGGTGAGCTCGGGTCAGAGGGCGAGCTTGGGTCGGTCAGTGGGTGAGCTCGGGTCAGAGGGCGAGCTTGGGTCGGTCAGTGGGTGAGCTCGGGTCAGAGGGCGAGCTTGGGCCGGTCAGTGGGTGAGCTCGGGTCAGAGGGCGAGCTTGGGTCGGTCAGTGGGTGAGCTCGGGTCAGTGGGTGAGCTCGGGTCAGAGGGCGAGCTTGGGCCGGTCAGAGGGCGAGCTCGGGTCAGTGGGTGAGCTCGGGTCAGAGGGCGAGCTTGGGTCGGTCAGTGGGTGAGCTCGGGTCAGAGGGCGAGCTTGGGTCGGTCAGTGGGTGAGCTCGGGTCAGTGGGTGAGCTCGGGTCAGAGGGCGAGCTTGGGTCGGTCAGTGGGTGAGCTCGGGTCAGTGGGTGAGCTCGGGCCGGTCAGTGGGTGAGCACGGGTCAGTGGGTGAGCTCGGGTCGGTCAGTGGGTGAGCTCGGGCGGGTCAGTATGTGAGCTTGGGCGGGTCAGTGGGTGAGCTCGGGCTGGTCAGTGGGTGAGCACGGGTTAGTGGGCGAGCTCGGGTCAGTGGGCGAGCTCGGGCCGGTCAGTGGGCGAGCTCGGGCGGGTCAGTGGGTGAGCTCGGGTCAGAGGGAGGGCTTGGGTCGGTCAGTGGGTGAGCTCGGGTCAGTGGGTGAACTCGGGCCGGTCAGTGGGTGAGCTTGGGTCGGTCAGTGGGTGAGCTCGGGCGGTCAGTGGGTGAGCACGGGTCAGTGGGCGAGCTCAGGTCGGTCAGTGGGTGAGCTCGGGTCAGTGGGTGAGCTCAGGTCGGTCAGTGGGTGAGCTCGGGTGGTCAGTGGGCGAATTCGGGTCAGTGGGTGAGCTCGGGCGGGTCACTGGGTGAGCTCGGGTCAGAGGGCGAGCTTGGCTCGGTCAGTGGGTGAGCTCGGGTCAGTGGGTGAGCTCGGGCGGTCAGTGGGTGAGCTCGGGCGGTCAGTGGGTGAGCTCGGACGGGTCAGTGGGTGAGCTCGGGCGGTCAGTGGGTGAGCTCGGGCGGGTCAGTGGGTGAGCTCGGGTCAGTGGGCGAGCTCGGGCCGGTCAGTGGGTGAGCTCGGGCGGGTCAGTGGGTGAGCTCGGGCGGGTCAGTGGGTGAGCTCGGGCGGTCAGTGGGCGAGCTTGGGCGGGTCAGTGGGTGAGCTCGGGCTGGTCAGTGGGTGAGCACGGGTTAGTGGGCGAGCTCGGGTCAGTGGGCGAGCTCGGGCCGGTCAGTGGGCGAGCTCGGGCGGGTCAGTGGGTGAGCTCGGGCGGTCAGTGGGCGAGCTCGGGCCGGTCAGTGGGCGAGCTTGGGTCAGTGGGCGAGCTCGGGCCGGTCAGTGGGTGAGCTTGGGTCAGTGGGCGAGCTCGGGTCAGTGGGCGAGCTCGGGCTGGTCAGTGGGCGAGCCCAGGTCAGTGGGCGAGCTCAGGCCAGTGGGCGAGCTCAGGCTGGAGAGTGGGCGCGCTCAGGCCGGAGAGTGGGCGAGCTCAGGCCGGTCAGTAGGTGAGCTCGGGTCAGTGGGTGAGCTCGGGTCAGTGGGTGAGCTTGGGCCGGTCAGTGGGTGAGCTCGGGCGGGTCAGTGGGTGAGCTCGGGCGGTCAGTGGGTGAGCTCGGGCGGTCAGTGGGCGAGCTCGGGCCGGTCAGTGGGCGAGCTTGGGTCAGTGGGTGAGCTCGGGCCGGTCAGTGGGTGAGCTCGAGCCGGTCAGTGGGTGAGCTTGGGTCAGTGGGCGAGCTTGGGTCGGTCAGTGGGTGAGCTCGGGTCAGTGGGTGAGCTCGGACCGGTCAGTGGGTGAGCTCGGGTCAGAGGGCGAGCTTGGGTCGGTCAGTGGGTGAGCTCGGTTCAGAGGGCGAGCTTGGGTCGGTCAGTGGGTGAGCTCGGGTCAGTGGGTGAGCTCGGGTCAGAGGGCGAGCTTGGGTCGGTCAGTGGGTGAGCTCGGGTCAGTGGGTGAGCCCGGGTCAGAGGGCGAGCTTGGGTCGGTCAGTGGGTGAGCTCGGGTCAGTGGGTGAGCTCGGACCGGTCAGTGGGTGAGCTCGGGTCAGAGGGCGAGCTTGGGTCGGTCAGTGGGTGAGCTCGGGTCAGTGGGTGAGCTTAGGTCAGAGGGCGAGCTTGGGCCGGTCAGTGGGTGAGCTCGGGTCAGAGGGCGAGCTTGGGTCGGTCAGTGGGTGAGCTCGGGTCAGTGGGTGAGCTCGGGTCAGTGGGTGAGCTCGGGTCAGAGGGCGAGCTTGGGTCGGTCAGTGGGTGAGCTCGGGTCAGAGGGCGAGCTTGGGCCGGTCAGTGGGTGAGCTCGGGTCAGAGGGCGAGCTTGGGTCGGTCAGTGGGTGAGCTCGGGTCAGTGGGTGAGCTCGGGTCAGAGGGCGAGCTTGGGCCGGTCAGAGGGCGAGCTTGGGTCGGTCAGTGGGTGAGCTCGGGTCAGTGGGTGAGCTCGGGTCAGAGGGCGAGCTTGGGTCAGTCAGTGGGTGAGCTCGGGTCAGTGGGTGAGCTCGGGTCAGAGGGAGGGCTTGGGTCGGTCAGTGGGTGAGCTCGGGTCAGTGGGTGAACTCGGGCCGGTCAGTGGGTGAGCTTGGGTCGGTCAGTGGGTGAGCTCGGGCGGTCAGTGGGTGAGCACGGGTCAGTGGGTGAGCTCGGGTCGGTCAGTGGGTGAGCTCGGGCGGTCAGTGGGTGAGCTTGGGCGGGTCAGTGGGTGATCTCAGGCTGGTCAGTGGGTGAGCACGGGTTAGTGGGCGAGCTCGGGTCAGTGGGTGAGCTTGGGCCGGTCAGTGGGCGAGCTCGGGCGGGTCAGTGGGTGAGCTCGGGCGGTCAGTGGGCGAGCTCGGGCCGGTCAGTGGGCGAGCTTGGGTCAGTGGGCGAGCTCGGGCCGGTCAGTGGGTGAGCTTGGGTCAGTGGGCGAGCTCGGGTCAGTGGGCGAGCTCGGGCTGGTCAGTGGGCGAGCCCAGGTCAGTGGGCGAGCTCAGGCCAGTGGGCGAGCTCAGGCTGGAGAGTGGGCGCGCTCAGGCCGGAGAGTGGGCGAGCTCAGGCCGGTCAGTGGGTGAGCTCGGGTCAGAGGGCGAGCTTGGGTCGGTCAGTGGGTGAGCTCGGGTCAGTGGGTGAGCTCGGGTCAGTGGGTGAGCTCGGGTCAGAGGGCGAGCTTGGGTCGGTCAGTGGGTGAGCTCGGGTCAGAGAGCGAGCTTGGGTCGGTCAGTGGGTGAGCTCGGGTCAGAGGGCGAGCTTGGGCCGGTCAGTGGGTGAGCTCGGGTCAGAGGGCGAGCTTGGGTCGGTCAGTGGGTGAGCTCGGGTCAGTGGGTGAGCTCGGGTCAGAGGGCGAGCTTGGGCCGGTCAGAGGGCGAGCTTGGGTCGGTCAGTGGGTGAGCTCGGGTCAGTGGGTGAGCTCGGGTCAGAGGGCGAGCTTGGGTCAGTCAGTGGGTGAGCTCGGGTCAGTGGGTGAGCTCGGGTCAGAGGGCGAGCTTGGGTCGGTCAGTGGGTGAGCTCGGGTCAGTGGGTGAACTCGGGCCGGTCAGTGGGTGAGCACGGGTCAGTGGGTGAGCTCGGGTCGGTCAGTGGGTGAGCTCGGGCGGTCAGTGGGTGAGCTTGGGCGGGTCAGTGGGTGAGCTCGGGCTGGTCAGTGGGTGAGCACGGGTTAGTGGGCGAGCTCGGGTCAGTGGGTGAGCTTGGGCCGGTCAGTGGGCGAGCTCGGGCGGGTCAGTGGGTGAGCTCGGGCGGTCAGTGGGCGAGCTCGGGCCAGTCAGTGGGCGAGCTTGGGTCAGTGGGCGAGCTCGGGCCGGACAGTGGGTGAGCTTGGGTCAGTGGGCGAGCTCGGGTCAGTGGGCGAGCTCGGGCTGGTCAGTGGGCGAGCCCAGGTCAGTGGGCGAGCTCAGGCCAGTGGGCGAGCTCAGGCTGGAGAGTGGGCGCGCTCAGGCCGGAGAGTGGGCGAGCTCAGGCCGGTCAGTAGGTGAGCTCGGGTCAGTGGGTGAGCTCGGGTCAGTGGGTGAGCTTGGGCCGGTCAGTGGGTGAGCTCGGGCGGGTCAGTGGGTGAGCTCGGGCGGTCAGTGGGTGAGCTCGGGCGGTCAGTGGGCGAGCTCGGGCCGGTCAGTGGGCGAGCTTGGGTCAGTGGGTGAGCTCGGGCCGGTCAGTGGGTGAGCTCGGGCCGGTCAGTGGGTGAGCTTGGGTCAGTGGGCGAGCTCGGGCCGGTCAGTGGGCGAGCTCGGGCCGGTCAGTGGGCGAGCTCAGGCCAGTGGGCGAGCTCAGGCCGGAGAGTGGGCGAGCTCAGGCCGGAGAGTGGGCGAGCTCAGGCCGGTCAGTAGGTGAGCTTGGGTCAGTGGGTGAGCCCGGGTCAGTGAGTGAGCTTGGGCCGGTCAGTGGGTGAGCTTGGGCCGGTCAGTGGGTGAGCCCGGGTCAGTGGGTGAGCTCGGGTCAGTGGGTGAGCTCGGGCTGGTCAGTGGGTAAGCTCGGATCAGTGGGTGAGCTCGGTCTGGTCAGTGGGTAAGCTCGGCTCAGTGGGTGAGCTCGGGCCGGTCAGTGGGTAAGCTCGAGTCAGTGGGTGAGCTCGGGTCAGTGGGCGAGCTCGGGTCAGTGGGCGAGCTCAGGCCGGAGAGTGGGCGAGCTCAGGCCGGTCAGTAGGTGAGCTCGGGTCAGTGGGTGAGCTTGGGCCGGTCAGTGGGTGAGCTTGGGCCGGTCAGTGGGTGAGCCCGGGTCAGTGGGTGAGCTAGGGTCAGTGGGTGAGCTCGGGCTGGTCAGTGGGTAAGCTCGGGTCAGTGGGTGAGCTCGGGCTGGTCAGTGGGTAAGCTTGGTTCAGTGGGTGAGCTCGGTCCGGTCAGTGGGTAAGCTCGTGTCAGTGGGCGAGCTCGGGTCAGTGGGCGAGCTCGGGTCAGTGGGCGAGCTCGGGTCAGTGGGCGAGCTCGGGCCGGTCAGTGGGTGGCTGAGCTCTGTGACTGACTCACTGACCGTCCCGAGCTCGGGGATACCAGTGTAAACGTGAGAGATTTGGAACAGAGGACTGGAGAAACCGCTTGACACGGAGAGCTGTGAGGCTGTGGGATTCACTCCCAGCGTTAGAGGCTGGGGCAGGAACTGTCAACGTTCAGGATTAGTTCGGAGAGGGGGAGGAAGGAGGTGGGGACAGGGTGGGTAACTGTGGTTAGAATTGTTGGCTGGTGTGAGGTTACCTGTTGTAACCTTGGTATATGATGAGGCAAGCCTCTCCCTCCCCCCATGGCCTGTGTTTGGGTGATTTTGTACAGTGGATTACAGGCAAACATAAAGAGTAAATTGGTTTAATCGCAGAGCAGATGCCAGTGGATTAGCCTCTGACCTTCAAAGCTATTGCTGGAGGATGATTGGACGCTGTGCCAGCCTCCATGTGTTGAGTTTTAAAGCTGGTTTTCTGAGAATTTGGGGGAATTCAGGATCAGCAAATCCATGTTACGATCCTGCTCTCGCTGATCCTGACATCTACTTATTGCCTGAGTTAAAGGTGTGTCATTCCCAAACTCCGCAAGCATGCTCCTTCAGGGCTGCAGTTCTCAGTCAGGTGATTGTTTCAGTTGCTGATTCTCTGCTCCATGGAACAATCAGTCAGCACAGCCTCCAAGCGCAATGTGTTGGCTGTCACCTTACCTGACTGTAACACTGACAGTAATCGCAGAGTGTAACACTGCCCAGAGGGGCCCGTGTCCACTGAGATTGTGCTGCGCTGTGGGAGGCAGTTGTGGAGGAGCAGGGTGAGTGGGAGATCATTGTGCCTAGCAGGTGTAATGAGAGGGGGGGGAGAAGGTGTAACGAGGGGGGGGGGAGAAGAAGGTGTAACGGGGGGCGGGGGGGAGGTGTAACGAGGGGGGGAGGTGTAACGAGGGGGGGGGAGGTGTAACGAGCGAGGTGGTAATGTGTAACGGGGGGGGGGCGGGGGAGAAGGTGTAACGGGGGGGGGCGGGGGGGAGGTGTAACGAGGGGGGGAGGTGTAACGAGGGAGGTGGGAAGTGTAACGAGGGATGTGGGAATGTGTAACGGGGGGGGGGGGGGGGGAAGGTGTAACAAGGAGGGAGAGTTGTAACGAGGGGGGGGGAGGTGTAAGGACCGGGGTTATCGTGCTGTAATATGGGTGGTGGTGGTGCTGTAATGATTCCATCAGAGTGAGGCTTTTGGTTCTCGTCGTGTCGCAGTATGATGACTGTTTTCTGGAAGCAGGGCAGAGTGTTTGGATCGCTGACCCTCCGGCTAGTTCCTGAAATCCTGTCCAACACAAACCAGAGCCCCAGTCCCACATCGCACTGTGTTCTCGGGCTGCTCCCGGTGGGCTGGTTTGGGAGTGGTCAGTGTCCGCACCCAGAGCGGTACCAAGATCTGACTGATACCAATTCCCTCCTTAAACAGACGCTCGCCAATACCTGCTTCAACTGGTTCTGGTTTTATTGAAACAGTTGTGCCTCTTGATCTGAAATAAATACAGAAAATGTTGGAAATACTCAGCAGGCCAGGCAGAATTTGTGGAGAGAGAGAGAGAGAGAAAGAGTTAACGTTTCAGGTCGATGGCCCTGCGTAAGAACTGAAAAAAGTTAGAGATGTAACAGGTTTTAAGCAAGAGTCGGGGCAGGGAAAGGGGGGAGGGGAGGAAAGAACAAAAGGGAAGGTCTGTGATAGGGTGGGAGGGAGGAGAGATGAAATAGTTGGTTGTGCCTGATCTGTACTGAGTTTGAGAGTCAGGCAGCACAGCAACAGAGGGGCCACAATTGGCGTCAGTGCCCTGGGAGGGGGAGGTGGGCCGGGGTTCCTGTTCGTCAGTCACACCAGCTGGAAGGTGCGTAGACAGACACTTGGGTGAGGACAGGATCGACTCGCCTGTGATGCCCCCCTTTGTCGAACAGCCTGCCGATGCCCCTGCCCGGAGTGGGCCGTGAGAGACGCCAGCAGTGGGTATGCAGGCGACAGGCGTTAAATCTTTTCTCTCTTCTTGGTCAGTGGAGGCTGACCGAGTGGAGCGGTGAAGCACTTTGTCTGCATGTCCATTGCTTGTCTGGGTGGGAGGATCGGTGACACGCGGTGACTGTTCACAGCGTTTATCAGGGGATCAGACTTTTTTAATATGCATCAGTTTAATGGAACAGCGGCGAAAGGAGGATCGAAGGAAATACTCGTGGCTGAGGGACAGAGGGAGGGGCGGGCGGACGGACGGAGGGAGGGAGATATTGAGGGAAGTATGGAGGTATTGAGGGAGGGAAGGATGGATTACTTGCTTCCACACTAATATGAGTTCTGAGATCACTGATGAGTCCAATGCGGGATCGACAGTCTCTGTCATAGGTGGGGCAGACACTGGTTGAAGGGACGGGTGGCTTGGGTTGCCTTGTGCTCCTTCCGATGTTTGTGCTTGGCTTCCGCGTGGTCCCGGCGAAGAGACTCGAAGTGTTCGGCGCCTTCGCAGATGCCAGGGACTCCCAGGTGTCAGTGGGGATGTTGCACTTCTTGAAGGAGGATTTGAGGGTGTCCTTAAAGCGTTTACTCTGCCCTCTTGGGACTCGCTTGCTGTGTCAGAGCTCCGAGTAGAGCGCTTGCTTTGGGAGTCTCGTGTCAGGCATGCGGACGATGTGGCCCGCCCAACGGAGCTGGTCGAGTGTGGTCAGTGCTTCGATGCTGGGGATGTTGGCCTGAGCGAGAACACTGACGTTGGTGCGTCTATCCTGCCAAAGGATTTGCAGGATCTTGCGGAGGCAGCGCTGGTGGGACTTCTCCAGCGCTTTGAGGTGCCTGCTGTATATGGTCCACGTCTCTGAGCCATATCGGCACGACCAAAGAGCCAGCTCAGGCACGATGGGCCGAATGGCCACCTTCTGTGCTGGAACTTTTAAGATTCCTGATTTTAACACGATAGAATTGTGTTGTCATGTACTGCGACCAACATATTAAACAGGGGCCTGTGGCATATGACATTGTTTGAAGATTATCAGGAGCCTGTGCACTGACACTGTGTGGGAGCAGAGCCAGAATGGTGAACACAGAAACGCGCATTCAGCCCATTGCTCCATGCCGGGTTTATTCTCCACACCAGCCTCCTCCCACTTATACAAGTGGCAAATATCAAGCGCATAAAAATACAGGAAGCAAATAACGTCAGTCGGAACACGGTAAATCAAAGCATAATAACATCATTGGAAATGAGAATCCTCAGTCCGAGACCGCATTCCCGGTCCGGTTGGGCATTCATTTTCCTTCTGGCTGTTAGTGAAGTAAAACTCTGCTCCAGTAACGCTGGGATCTCCCAGATTGAGAATGCTTTGGGAAAACTCGATGTTCCCTCTCCTGTGAGTTCAGTCGGGAGCTGAGAAAGCTGTACAGCAAGACTCCGTATGCACGGGCTGGGAGTTCCCCCACCTCCACCCCCATGCCCAACACCAAACCCCCAACCCCTTCCCCACCCACATCCCCTCCCTCACCCCCACCAAACACCAAGCCCGCCCCCTAACCCAACCCGCAACCACCACCCCCAATCCCGCCTCCCCAACCCCTCCCCCACCCCAACCCCTTCCACACCCCCATCCCTACCCCCACTCCCAACACCAAATCCCAACCCCCAACCTAACCCCCAACCACCACTCCCCAACCTCACCTCCAACCCTTGCTCTGACCAGGTTCCAGATGCTGGCCCGGGTCCTGTTCCCCTGCCGGCCCGGCCCTGCTGCTGGTTATTGGATGTTCTGGGTGGAGCTCTCTGATACCCGCGTCTCACTATCAACAACACAGACCGTTTGCTTCCCGTGACATACAGCAGGCCTGGGCTCTGAGCAGAGCTGTGTCCAGTCTGGGGACACAGCTGACTCAGTGCTCAGTCCCAACCCTGTGTGCGTGAGGTCAGGCCGACCAGCTCTTGTTCTGAAACATGGGCAGGGCAGAGAAATCCACCCTTTAATCAATTCAAAGGCAGAAAATGTTTCAACGCCTGTCAGACCCCTCAGCTCCCCGCAATTCCACAACAAACCCGTTCCCTTTATCCGTAATATTTTCTCCCACTGTCTCCCACAGCGCTGACTCTCACTGGGGCACGGGTTCCACACACACTGACTCTCGCTGGGGCACGGGTTCCACACACACTGACTCTCACTGGGGTACGGGTCCCACACACACTGACTCTCGCTGGGGCACGGGTTCCACACACACTGACTCTCACTGGGGTACGGGTCCCACACACACTGACTCTCACTGGGGCATGGGTTCCACACACACTGACTCTCACTGGGGTACGGGTCCCACACACACTGACTCTCACTGGGGCATGGGTTCCACACACACTGACTCTCACTGGGGTACGGGTCCCACACACACTGACTCTCACTGGGGTACAGGTTCCACACACACTGACACTCACTGGGGTACGGGTCCCACACACACTGACTCTCACTGGGGTACGGGTCTCACACACACTGACTCTCACTGGGGTACGGGTCCCACACACACCGACTCTCATTGGGGTACGGGTCCCACACACACTGACTCTCACTGGGGTACGGGTCTTACACACACTGACTCTCACTGGGGTACGGGTCTTACACACACTGACTCTCACTGGGGTACAGGTTCCACAGACACTGACTCTCACTGGGGTATGGGTTCCACAGACACTGATTCTCACTGGGGTACGGGTCCTACACACACTGACTCTCACTGGGATACGGGTTCCACAGCCGGTTGTTTGTCTATGGAGGGCCTCACACGGGGTCCATAGGTGTCCTCACCCAGTGGCCACGCTTCCTGGTGGAGTGATTGGTGAGTGATGATGGGCAGGAGCATAGCTGAGTTACCCTCACTAATCCAGGGCAGTGATGTCCCTACTGCTGTCCCATAGAGGTGCTTTGACCAAGCTCAGTGTTCTGATGGAACCGGGGATCCTCCTGCTCTGTACAGCTGGTGCACCATTTACCATCAGCCCATTGGGAACCGAATTGCTCACCTCTCCTTCCCTCGTGTATGGCCAGTATTCAAAAATTTCACCCTTTCTAGTTTCAACTTCTGAGGAGAATCCATCACAGAAACATAGAAACATAGAAAATAGGTGCAGGAGTAGGCCATTCGGCCCTTCGAGCCTGCACCACCATTCAATAAGATCATGACTGGTCATTCCCTCAATAACCCTTTCCTGCTTTCTCTCCATATCCCTTGATCCCTTTAGCCATAAGGGCCACATCTAACTCCCTCTTGAACATATCCAATGAACTGGCATCAACAACTCTCTGCGGCAGGGAATTCCACAGGTTAACAACTCTCCGAGTGAAAAAGTTTCTCCTTATCTCAGTCCTAAATGGCCTACCCCTTATCCTAAGACTGTGTCCCCTGGTTCTGGACTTCCCCAACATCGGGAACATTCTACCCGCATCAAACCTGTCCCTTCCCGTCAGAATCTTTTATGTTTCTATGAGATCCCCTCTCATCCTTCTAAACTCCAGTGTATAAAGGCCCAGTTGATCCAGTCACTCCTCATATGTCAGTCCAGCCATCCCTGGAATCAGTCTGGTGAACCTTTGCTGCACTCCCTCAATAGCAAGAACGTCCTTCCTCAGATTAGGAGACCAAAACTGAACACAATATTCCAGGTGAGGCCTCACCAAGGCCCTGTACAACTGCAGTAAGACCTCCCTGCTCCTATACTCAAATCCCCTAGCTATGAAGGCCAACATACCATTTGCCTTCTTCACTGCCTGCTGTACCTGTATGCCAACTTTCAATGACTGATGGACCATGACACCCAGGTCTCGTTGCACCTCCCCTTTTCCTAATCTGCCGCCATTCAGATAATATTCTGTCTTCGCGTTTTTGCCCCCAAAGTGGATAAACTCCCATTTATCCACATTATACTGTATCTGCCATGCATTTGCCCACTCACCTAACCTGTCCAAGTCACCCTGCAGCCTCTTAGCATCCCCCTCACAGCTCACACCAGCACCCAGTTTAGTGTCATTTGTAAACTTGGAGATATTGCACTCAATTCCTTCATCTAAATCATTGATGTATATTGTAAAGAGTTGGGGTCCCAGCACTGAGCCCTGCGGCACTCCCCACTAGTCACTGCCTGCCATTCTGAAAAGGACCCGTTTATCCCGACTCTCTGCTTCTTGTCTGCCAACCAGTTCTCTATCCACGTCAGTATATTACCCCCAATACCATGTTCTTTGATTTTGCACGCCAATCTCTTGTGTGGGACCTTGTCAAAAGCCTTTTGAAAGTCCAAATACACCACATCCACTGGTTCTCCCTTGTCCACTCTACTCGTTACATCCTCAAAAAATGCCAGAAGATTTGTCAAGCATGATTTCCCTTTCATAAATCCATGCTGACTTGGACCGATTCTGTCACTGCTTTCGAAATGCGCTGCTATTTCATCCTTAATAATTGATTCCAACATTTTCCCCACTACTGATGTCAGGCTAACCGGTCTATAATTACCCGCTTTCTATCTCCCTCCCTTTTTTAAAAGTGATGCTACATTAGCTACCCTCCAGTCCATAGGAATTGACCCAGAGTTGATAGACTGTTGGAAAATGATCACCAATGCATCCATTATTTCTAGGGCTACTTCCTTAAGTACTCTGGGATGCAGACTATTTGGCTTTATCGGCCTTCAATTCCATCAATTTCCCGCCTGATAAGGATATCCTTCAGTTCCTCCTTCTCACAAGACCCTCAGTTCCCTAGTACTTCCGGAAGGTTATTTGTGTCTTCCTTCATGAAGACAGAATCAAAGTATTTGTTCAATTTTTCTGCCATTTCTTTGTTCCCCATTATAAATTCACCTAAATCCGACTGCAAGGGACCTACGTTTGTCTTCACTAATCTTTTTCTCTTCACATATCTATAGAAGCTTTTGCAGTCAGTTTTTATGTTTTTGGCAAGCTTCTTATCATACTCTATTTTCCCCCTCCTAATTAAACCCTTTGTCCTCCTCTGCTGAATTCTAAATTTCTCCTAGTCCTCAGGTTTGCTGCTTTTTCTGGCCAATTTATATGCCTCTTCCTTGGATTTAACACTATCCTTAATTTCCTTTGTTCGCCACCGTTGAGCCACCTTCCCCATTTTGTTTTTTACTCCAGATAGGGATGTACAATTGCTGAAGTTCATCCATGTGATCTTTAAATGTTTGCCATTGCCTATGCACTGTCAACCTTTTAAGTATCACTCGCTAGTCTATTCTAGCCAATTCACATCTCATACCATCGAAGTTTCCTTTCCTTAAGTTCAGGACCCTAGTCTCTGAATTCACTGCGTCACTCTCCATCTTAATAAAGAATTCTACCATATTATGGTCACTCTTCCCCAAGGAGCCTCGCACAACAAGATTGCTAATTAGTCCCTTCTCATTACACATGACCCAGTCTAGGATGGTCAGCTCCCTAGTTGGTTCCTCGACATATTCGTCGAGAAAACCAGGCGTAATATACTCCAGGAAATCCTCCTCCACCGCATTGCTACCAGTTTGGTTAGCCCAATCAATATGTAGATTAAAGTCGCCCATGATTACTGCTGTGCCTTTATTTGCATGCATCCCTAATTTCTTGTTTGAAGCTGTCCCTAACCTCACGACTATTGTTTGGAGGTCTGTGCACAACTCCCACTAGTTTTCTGCCCTTTGGTATTCCGTAGCTCCACCCATACCGATTCCACATCATCCAAGCTAATGTCCTTTCTTGCTATTGCATTAATTTCCTCTTTAACCAGCAATGCCACCCCACCTCCTTTTCCTTTCTGTCTATCCTTCCTAAATGTTGAATAGCCCTGGATGTTGAGTTCCCAGCCTTGGTCTCCCTGGAGCCATGTCTCCGTGATGCCAATCACATCATACCCGTTAACTGCTATCTGCGCAGTTAATTCATCCACCTTATTATGAATACTCCTCGCATTGAGGCACAGAGCCTTCAGGCTTGTCTTTCTAACATACTTTGCCCCTTTAGAATTTTGCTGTAATGCTTCTTGCCTTTGGTTTCTCTGCCCTCCACTTTTACTTTTCTTCTTTCTATCTTTTGCTTCTGCCCCCATTCTACTTCTCTCTGTCTCCCTGTAAAGGTTCCCATCCCCTGCCCTATTAGTTTAACCCCTCCCCAACAGCACTAGCAAACACTCCCCCCAGGACATTGGTTCCGGTCCTGCCCAGGTGCAGACCATCTGGTTTGTACTGGTCCCACCTCCCCCAGAACCGGTTCCAATGTCCCAGGAATTTGAATCCCTCCCTTCTGCACCACTCCTCAAGCAACGTATTTATCTGAGCTATCCTGCGATTCCTACTCTGACTAGCACGTGGCATTGGTAGCAATCCTGAGATTACTACTTTTGAGGTCCTACTTTTTAATTTAGCTCCTAGCTCCCTAAATTCGTCTTGTAGGACCTCATCCCGTTTTTTACCTATATCGTTGGTACCTATATGCACCACGACAACTGGCTGTTCACCCTCCCTTTTCAGAATGCCCTGCACCCGCTCTGAGACATCCTTAACCCTTGCACCAGGGAGGCAACATTCCATCCTGGAGTCTCGGTTGCGGCAGCAGAAACGTCTATCTATTCCCCTTACAATTGAATCCCCTATCAATATAGCTCTCCCACTCTTTTTCCTGCCCTCCTGTGCAGCAGAGTCACCCACGGTGCCATGAACTTGGCTGCTGTTGCCCTCCCCTGATGAGTCATCCCCCTCAACAGTACCTAAAGCAGTGTATCTGTTTTGCAGGGGGATGACTGCAGGGGACCCCTGCACTACCTTCCTTGCACAGCTCTTCCTGTTGGTCATCCATTTCCTATCTGGCTGTGTACCCTTCACCTGTGGCAAGACCAACTCACTAAACGTGCTATTCACGTCATTCTCAGCATCGTGAATGCTCCAGAGTAAATCCACCCGCAGCTCCAGTGCCGCAATGCGGTCTGTCAGGCATTCCCTAGTCACTGACTCCATCCCTCTCCCAACTCCTGTCTGAGGCTGAACCAGACTGTTCGCAACCATGGTGTCATATTTGACCCTGAAATAAGCTTTTGACCACATATCCGCAGCATAACTAAGACCGCCTATTTCCACCTCGGTAACATCGCCCCTCTCTGCCCCTGCCTTGGCTCATCTGCTGCTGAAACCCTCATCCATGCCTTTGTTACCTCGAGACTTGACTATTCCAATGCACTCCTGGCTGGCCTCCCACATTCTACCCTACATAAACAAGAGGTGATCCAAACCTCGGCTGCCCGTGTCCTAACTCGCACCAAGTCCTGCTCACCCATCACCCCTGTGCTCGCTGACCTACATTGGCTCCCGGTCCAGCCACACCTCAATTTCAAAAGTCTCAACCTTGTTTCAATTCCCTCCATGGCCCTCGTCCCTCCCTATCTCTGTAACCTTCTACGGCCCCACAACCTCCCCTCCTCTAATTCTGCCCTCTTGAGCATCCCTGATTATAATCGCTCAACCATTGGCAGCTGTGCCTTCTGTTGCCTGGGCCCCAAGCTCTGGAACTCCCTCCCAAAACCTCTCCACCTCTGTACCTCTCTTTTCTCCTTCACGACGCTCCTTAAAACCTACCTCTTTGACCAAGCTTTTGTTCACCTGTGCTAATTTCTATTATGCGGCTCGGTGTCAAATTTTTATCGCATAATACTCTTGTCAAGCGCCATGGGACGTTTCACAATGTTAAAGGCACTATATAAATACAAGTTGTTGTTGTTGTGCGGTGCAGGGCAGTGTCATATGTGACACACGAGGCTGATCAATTTCTGATCTATACCATCCAGTGCCCCTTGAGCGAAGATTACCTGTGCTGCAGAATGTGTTTAATGTCCCAATCCCCGCAGTGGGTGAGCGATGTTCTAGATTCACCCTCTGCAATTGGTGCGGTGTTCAATCTTCATTCCTGGAATATGTTGGGTTCTGCTGACTATGTCGGAGGTGGGGGAACGGGGGGATATCCGAGCGGATCCATATGAAACTCCCAGGATGGGGTTACGAGCAAAGTCTTGCGTGAAGACCTTGTCCGTCCTGATGGGGGTGTCGGGGGAGTAATTGGAGGGTTACCTCTCGGTGGTCCAGCCCGCTGTGGCTAGCACAGCCTCCCACCCTGAGGGCTGGTGTGTAAATTCAGCGCCCGCTGACAGTGGCTTCGATACAAGTTGACAGAACGCGTGTCGTTCCACCGAACAGTCGCCTGCTCCTTGTGGAGTGCGAGAGACACTGACTGCCTTCACTCGATTCCAGACCGCCTGCCAAGGGCCGTCCTTCACTCTCTTCAGGAAAGTTCCGTATTATAATTTGAGAACATTTCCTTTCGCTGCTTGCCCTGCTTTATATAAATGGCAGCGTTGTGCTCTGTGTGGCGATGGGAGAGATAATCAGCCCTTTGTCTGACTTTGAAATCCATTCACATTCCAGCAGTTTTATTAACCGATTAACCATTTTATTAATCTTATCAAATGAGCTTTGAAACCATTTGGAAGCTCTGTGAATCCGTGCGGTTATCTGTTACATCGGTAGCTGGCGTTCTTGCTGCTCCCGTCCATTTCCAAAGATTCATCGCTCATTCTGCTGCAATTTGGGTAAAAGCACTGCCATTGTGGTACTGTGGCACACAACCCAGGGGGTCCTAGATTTTAATCTCCTTCCGCCGCGCCCCCCACCGCCCCCCAGTCTGCTTAGTTGTCTGATCTCAATCGGGGGGGTGACATCCGGCCCACTGACCCCTGGGTTCGAGAGAGAGAGAGAGAGAGAGAGAGGGGAAATCAGAGAGGGTTCCTGCTCCTGATCACTGCCCAGTGACCCCTGGGTTAGAGAGAGGGGAAATCAGACAGGGTTTCTGCTCCAATTCACTGCTCAGTGAGCCCCAGGTTAGAGTGAGAATCAGCCAGAGTTCCTTCTCCTGATCACTGCCCAGTGACCCCGAGGTTAGAATGAGGGAAAGTCAGCCAAACACTGGGGTACGGTACTAGTGGGTACAGGTCTGTCACTGTATAACACTGGGGTACAGTACTGGTGGGTGGATGTCTATCATTGTACAACACTGGGGTACAGAACTGTTGGGGACAGGTCTGTCACTGTATAACACTGGAGTACAGTACTGGTGGGTACAGGTCTGTCACTGTATAACACCGGGGTACAGTACTGGTGGGTACAGGTCTGTCACTGTACAACACGGGTACAGTACTGGTGGGTACAGGTCTGTCACTGTATACACACTGGGGTACAGCACTGGTGGGTATGGGTCTGCCACTGTATAACAAGGATACAGTACTGAGGGGTACAGGTCTGTCACTTTCAACATGGGTACAGTACTGGTGGGTACAGGTCTGTCACTATAACACTGGGGTACAGTACTGGTAGGTACAGGTCTGTCACTGTACAACACGTGTACAGTACTGGTGGGTACAGGTATGTCATTGCACAACACTGGGGTACAGTACTGGTGGGTACAGGTCTGTCACTGTATAACACTGGGGTACAGTACTGGTGGGTATAGGTCTGTCACTGTATAACACTGGGATACAGTACTGTTGGGTACAGGTCTGTCACTGTATAACACTGGGGTACAGTACTGGTGGGTACAGGTCTGTCACTGTATAACACGGGTATAGTACTGGTGGGTACAGGTCTGTCACTGTATAACACTGGGGTACAGTACTGGTGGGTACAGGTCTGTCATTGTATAACACTGGGGTACTGTACTGGTGGGTATAGGTCTGTCACTGTATACACACTGGGGTACAGCACTGGTGAGTATGGGTCTGCCACTGTATAACACTGGGGTACAGTACTGGTGGGTACAGGTCTGTCACTGTATACACACTGGGGTACAGTACTGCTGGGTACAGGTCTGTCACTGTATAACACTGGGGTACAGTATTGGTGGGTACAGGTCTGTCACTGTATAACAAGGATACAGTACTGAGGCGTACAGGTCTGTCACTTTCAACATGGGTACAGTACTGGTGGGTACAGGTCTGTCACTATAACACTGGGGTACAGTACTGGTGGGTACAGGTCTGTCACTGTACAACACGTGTACAGTACTGGTGGGTATAGGTCTGTCACTATCACACTGGGGTACAGTACTGGTGGGTACAGGTCTGTCACTACATAGCACTGGGGTACAGTACTGGTGGGTACAGGTCTGTCACTATATAGCACTGGGGTACAGCACTGGTGGGTACAGGTCTATCACTGTATAATGGGGTACAGTACTGGTGGGTACAGGTCTGTCACTGTATAACACTGGGGTACAGTACTGGTGGGTACAGGTCTGTCACTTTATAACATTGGGGTACATTACTGGTGGGTACAGATCTGTCACTGTATAACACTGGGGTACAGTACTGGTGGGTATAGGTCTGTCACTGTATAACACTGGGATACAGTACTGTTGGGTACAGGTCTGTCACTGTATAACACTGGGGTACAGTACTGGTGGGTACAGGTCTGTCACTGTATAACACGGGTATAGTACTGGTGGGTACAGGTCTGTCACTGTATAACACTGGGGTACAGTACCTGTGGGTACAGATCTGTCACTGTATAACACTGGGATATAGTACTGTTCGGTACAGGTCTGTCACTGTATAACACTGGGATACAGTACTGGTGGGTACAGGTCTGTCACTGTATAACACTGGGATATAGTACTGGTGGGTATAGGACTGTCACTGTATAACACCGGTGAACTGTACTGGTGGGTACAGGTCTGTCACTGTATAACAAGGATACAGTACTGAGGGGTACAGGTCTGTCACTTTCAACATGGGTACAGTACTGGTGGGTACAGGTCTGTCACTATAACACTGGGGTACAGTACTGGTAGGTACAGGTATGTCACTGTACAACACGTGTACAGTACTGGTGGGTACAGGTTTGTCACTGTATAACACGGGTACATTACTGGTGGGTACAGATCTGTCACTGTATTACACGGGTATAGTACTGGTGGGTACAGGTCTGTCACTGTATAACACTGGGATACAGTACTGGTGGGTATAGGTCTGTCACTGTATAACACGGGTATAGTACTGGTGGGTACAGGTCTGTCACTGTATAACATTGGGGTACATTACTGGTGGGTACAGATCTGTCACTGCGTAACACTGGGGTACAGTACTGGTGGGTACAGGTCTGTCACTAACACTGGGGTACAGTACTGCTGGGTACAGGTCTGTCACTAACACTGGGGTATAGTACTGGTGGGTACAGGTCTGTCACTGTATAACACTGGGGTACTGTACTGGTGGGTATGGGTCTGTCACTGTATACACACTGGGGTACAGCACTGGTGGGTATGGGTCTGCCACTGTATAACACTGGGGTACAGTACTGGTGGGTATGGATCTGTCACTGTATACACACTGAGGTACAGCACTGGTGGGTATGGGTCTGCCACTGTATAACACTGGGGTCCAGTACTGGTGGGTACAGGTCTGTAACTTTCAACATGGGTACAGTACTGGTGGGTGCAGGTCTGTCATTGTATAACACTGGGCTACAGTACTGGTGGGTACAGGTTTGTCAACGTATAACACGGCTACAGTACTGGTGGGTACAGGTTTGTCAACGTATAACACGGGTACATTACTGGTGGGTACAGATCTGTCACTGTATAACACTGGGGTACAGTACTGGTGGGTACAGGTCTGTCACTGTATAACACTGGGATACAGTACTGTTGGGTACAGGTCTGTCACTGTATAACACTGGTATACAGCACTGTTGGGTACAGGTCTGTCTCTGTATAACACTGGTATACAATACTGTTGGGTACAGGTCTGTCACTGTATAACACTGGTATACAGCACTGTTGGGTACAGGTCTGTCACTGTATAACACTGGGGTACAGTACTGGTGGGTACAGGTCTGTCACTGTATAACACGGGTATAGTACTGGTGGGTACAGGTCTGTCACTGTATAACACTGGGGTACAGTACCTGTGGGTACAGATCTGTCACTGTATAACACTGGGATATAGTACTGTTCGGTACAGGTCTGTCACTGTATAACACTGGGATACAGTACTGGTGGGTACAGGTCTGTCACTGTATAACACTGGGATATAGTACTGGTGGGTATAGGACTGTCACTGTATAACACCGGTGAACTGTACTGGTGGGTACAGGTCTGTCACTGTATAACAAGGATACAGTACTGAGGGGTACAGGTCTGTCACTTTCAACATGGGTACAGTACTGGTGGGTACAGGTCTGTCACTATAACACTGGGGTACAGTACTGGTAGGTACAGGTATGTCACTGTACAACACGTGTACAGTACTGGTGGGTACAGGTTTGTCACTGTATAACACGGGTACATTACTGGTGGGTACAGATCTGTCACTGTATTACACGGGTATAGTACTGGTGGGTACAGGTCTGTCACTGTATAACACTGGGATACAGTACTGGTGGGTATAGGTCTGTCACTGTATAACACGGGTATAGTACTGGTGGGTACAGGTCTGTCACTGTATAACATTGGGGTACATTACTGGTGGGTACAGATCTGTCACTGCGTAACACTGGGGTACAGTACTGGTGGGTACAGGTCTGTCACTAACACTGGGGTACAGTACTGCTGGGTACAGGTCTGTCACTAACACTGGGGTATAGTACTGGTGGGTACAGGTCTGTCACTGTATAACACTGGGGTACTGTACTGGTGGGTATGGGTCTGTCACTGTATACACACTGGGGTACAGCACTGGTGGGTATGGGTCTGCCACTGTATAACACTGGGGTACAGTACTGGTGGGTATGGATGTGTCACTGTATACACACTGGGGTACAGCACTGGTGGGTATGGGTCTGCCACTGTATAACACTGGGGTCCAGTACTGGTGGGTACAGGTCTGTAACTTTCAACATGGGTACAGTACTGGTGGGTGCAGGTCTGTCATTGTATAACACTGGGCTACAGTACTGGTGGGTACAGGTTTGTCAACGTATAACACGGGTACATTACTGGTGGGTACAGATCTGTCACTGTATAACACTGGGGTACAGTACTGGTGGGTACAGGTCTGTCACTGTATAACACTGGGATACAGTACTGTTGGGTACAGGTCTGTCACTGTATAACACTGGTATACAGCACTGTTGGGTACAGGTCTGTCTCTGTATAACACTGGTATACAATACTGTTGGGTACAGGTCTGTCACTGTATAACACTGGTATACAGCACTGTTGGGTACAGGTCTGTCACTGTATAACACTGGGATACAGTACTGTTGGGTACAGGCCTGTCACTGTATACCACTGGGGTACAGTACTGGTGGGTACAGGTCTGTCACTGTATACACATTGGGGTACAGTAATGGTGGGTACAGGTCTGTCACTGTATAACACTGGGGTACTGTACTGGTGGGTACAGATCTGTCACTGCATAACACTGGGATACAGTACTGTTGGGTACAGGTCTGTCACTATAACACTGGGGTACTGTACTGGTGGGTATAGGTCTGTCACTGTATAACACTGGGGTACTGTACAGGTGGGTACAGGTCTGTCACTGTATAACACTGTGGTACAGTACTGGTGGGTACAGGTCTGTCACTGGATAACACTGGGGTACAGTACTGGTGGGTACAGGTCTGTCACTGTATAACATGGGTACATTACCATGGGTACAGGTCTGTCACTGTATAACATTGGGGTACAGTATTGGTGGGTACAGGTCTGCCACTGTATAACACGGGTACAGTACTGGTGCGTACAGGTCTGTCACTATATAACATGGGTGCAGTACTGGTGGGTATAGGTCGGTCACTGTATAACACTGGGGTACTGTACTGGTGGGTACAGGTCTGTTACTGTATAACACTGGGGTACAGTACTGGTGGGTACAGGTCAGTCACTGTATAACACCGGTGTACAGTACTGGTGAGTACAGGTCTGTCACTTTATAACACTGGGGTACGGAACTAGTGGGTACAGGTCTGTCACTGTATAACACGGGGGTACAGTACTGGTGGGTATGGGTCTGTCACTGTATAACACTTGGGTACAGTACTGGTGGGTATGCGTCTGCCACTGTATAACAAGGATACAGTACTGGTGGGTACAGGTCTGTCACTATAACACTGGGGTACAGTACTGGTAGGTACAGGTCTGTCACTGTACAACACGTATACAGTACTGGTGGGTACAGGTCTGTCACTATATAACACTGGGGTACAGTACTGGTGGGTACAGGTTTGTCACTGTATAACACGGGTACAGTACTGGTGGGTACAGGTCTGTCACTATCACACTGGGATACAGTACTGGTGGGTACAGGTCTGTCACTATATAGCACAGGGGTACAATACTGGTGGGTACAGGTCTATCACTGTATAATGGGGTACAGTACTGTGGGTACAGGTCTGTCACTGTATAACACTGGGGTACAGTACTGGTGGGTACAAGTCTGTCACTTTATAACATTGGGGTACATTACTGGTGGGTATAGGTCTGTCACTGTATAACACTGGTATACAGCACTGTTGGGTACAGGTCTGTCACTGTCTAACACTGGGGTACAGTACTGGTGGGTACAGGTCTGTCACTGCGTAACACTGGGGTGCAGTACTGGTGGGTACAGGTCTGTCACTGTAACACTGGGGTACAGTACTGCTGGGTACAGGTCTGTCACTAACACTGGGGTATAGTACTGGTGGGTACAGGTCTGTCACTGTATAACACTGGGGTACTGTACTGGTGGGTATGGGTCTGTCACTGTATACACACTGGGGTACAGCACTGGTGGGTACAGGTCTGTCACTATATAGCACAGGGGTACAGTACTGGTGGGTACAGGTCTATCACTGTATAATGGGGTACAGTACTGTGGGTACAGGTCTGTCATTGCACAACACTGGGGTACAGTACTGGTGGGTACAGGTCTGTCACTGTATAACACTGGGGTACAGTACTGGTGGGTACAGGTCTGTCACTTTATAACATTGGGGTACATTACTGGTGGGTATAGGTCTGTCACTGTATAACACTGGTATACAGTACTGTTCGGTACAGGTCTGTCACTGTCTAACACTGGGGTACAGTACTGGTAGGTACAGATCTGTCACTGCGTAACACTGGGGTACAGTACTGGTGGGTACAGGTCTGTCACTGTAACACTGGGGTACAGTACTGCTGGGTACAGGTCTGTCACTGTAACACTGGGGTATAGTACTGGTGGGTACAGGTCTGTCACTGTATAACACTGGGGTACTGTACTGGTGGGTATGGGTCTGTCACTGTATACACACTGGGGTACAGCACTGGTGGGTATGGGTCTGCCACTGTATAACACTGGGGTACAGTACTGGTGGGTGCAGGTCTGTCACTGTATACACACTGGGGTACAGTACTGCTGGGCACAGGTCTGACACTGTATAACACTGGGGTACAGTACTGGTGGGAATGGATCTGTCACTGTATACACACTGGGGGACAGCACTGGTTGGTATGGGTCTGCCACTGTATAACACTGGGGTCCAGTACTGGTGGGCACAGGTCTGTCACTTTCAACATGGGTACAGTACTGGTGGGTGCAGGTCTGTCACTATAACACTGGGGTACAGTACTGGTGGGTACAGGTCTGTCACTGTACAACATGTGTACAGTACTGGTGGGTACAGGTCTGTCATTGTATAACACTGGGCTACAGTACTGGTGGGTACAGGTCTGTCACTGTATAACACTGGTATACAGCACTGTTGGGTACAGGTCTGTCTCTATATAACACTGGTATACAATACTGTTGGGTACAGGTCTGTCACTGTATAACACTGGTATACAGCACTGTTGGGTACAGGTCTGTCACTGTATAACACTGGGATACAGTACTGTTGGGTACAGGTCTGTCACTGTATACCACTGGGGTACAGTACTGGTGGGTACAGGTCTGTCACTGTCTACACATTGGGGTACAGTAATGGTGGGTACAGGTGTGTCACTGTATAACACTGGGGTACTGTACTGGTGGGTACAGATCTGTCACTGCATAACACTGGGATACAGTACTGTTGGGTACAGGTCTGTCACTATAACACTGGGGTACTTGACTGGTGGGTATAGGTCTGTCTCTGTATAACACTGGGATACAGTACTGTTGGGTACAGGTCTGTCACTGTATAACACTGGGGTACTGTACAGGTGGGTACAGGTCTGTCACTGTATAACACTGTGGTACAGTACTGGTGGGTACAGGTCTGTCACTGGATAACACTGGGGTACAGTACTGGTGGGTACAGGTCTGTCACTGTATAACATGGGTACATTACCATGGGTACAGGTCTGTCACTGTATAACATTGGGGTACAGTATTGGTGGGTACAGGTCTGCCACTGTATAACACGGGTACAGTACTGGTGCGTACAGGTCTGTCACTATATAACATGGGTGCAGTACTGGTGGGTATAGGTCGGTCACTGTATAACACTGGGGTACTGTACTGGTGGGTACAGGTCTGTTACTGTATAACACTGGGGTACAGTACTGGTGGGTACAGGTCAGTCACTGTATAACACCGGTGTACAGTACTGGTGGGTACAGGTCAGTCACTGTATAACACCGGTGTACAGTACTGGTGAGTCCAGGTCTGTCACTTTATAACACTGGGGTACGGAACTAGTGGGTACAGGTCTGTCACTGTATAACACGGGGGTACAGTACTGGTGGGTATGGGTCTGTCACTGTATAACACTTGGGTACAGTACTGGTGGGTACAGGTCTGTCACTGTATAACACTGGGGTACAGCACTGGTGGGTATGGGTCTGCCACTGTATAACAAGGATACAGTACTGGTGGGTACAGGTCTGTCACTATAACACTGGGGTACAGTACTGGTAGGTACAGGTCTGTCACTGTACAACACGTATACAGTACTGGTGGGTACAGGTCTGTCACTATATAACACTGGGGTACAGTACTGGTGGGTACAGGTTTGTCACTGTATAACACGGGTACAGTACTGGTGGGTACAGGTCTGTCACTATCACACTGGGATACAGTACTGTTCGGTACAGGTCTGTCACTGTCTAACACTGGGGTACAGTACTGGTAGGTACAGATCTGTCACTGCGTAACACTGGGGTACAGTACTGGTGGGTACAGGTCTGTCACTGTAACACTGGGGTACAGTACTGCTGGGTACAGGTCTGTCACTGTAACACTGGGGTATAGTACTGGTGGGTACAGGTCTGTCACTGTATAACACTGGGGTACTGTACTGGTGGGTATGGGTCTGTCACTGTATACACACTGGGGTACAGCACTGGTGGGTATGGGTCTGCCACTGTATAACACTGGGGTACAGTACTGGTGGGTGCAGGTCTGTCACTGTATACACACTGGGGTACAGTACTGCTGGGCACAGGTCTGACACTGTATAACACTGGGGTACAGTACTGGTGGGAATGGATCTGTCACTGTATACACACTGGGGGACAGCACTGGTTGGTATGGGTCTGCCACTGTATAACACTGAGGTCCAGTACTGGTGGGCACAGGTCTGTCACTTTCAACATGGGTACAGTACTGGTGGGTGCAGGTCTGTCACTATAACACTGGGGTACAGTACTGGTGGGTACAGGTCTGTCACTGTACAACATGTGTACAGTACTGGTGGGTACAGGTCTGTCATTGTATAACACTGGGCTACAGTACTGGTGGGTACAGGTCTGTCACTGTATAACACTGGTATACAGCACTGTTGGGTACAGGTCTGTCTCTATATAACACTGGTATACAATACTGTTGGGTACAGGTCTGTCACTGTATAACACTGGTATACAGCACTGTTGGGTACAGGTCTGTCACTGTATAACACTGGGATACAGTACTGTTGGGTACAGGTCTGTCACTGTATACCACTGGGGTACAGTACTGGTGGGTACAGGTCTGTCACTGTCTACACATTGGGGTACAGTAATGGTGGGTACAGGTGTGTCACTGTATAACACTGGGGTACTGTACTGGTGGGTACAGATCTGTCACTGCATAACACTGGGATACAGTACTGTTGGGTACAGGTCTGTCACTATAACACTGGGGTACTTGACTGGTGGGTATAGGTCTGTCTCTGTATAACACTGGGATACAGTACTGTTGGGTACAGGTCTGTCACTGTATAACACTGGGGTACTGTACAGGTGGGTACAGGTCTGTCACTGTATAACACTGTGGTACAGTACTGGTGGGTACAGGTCTGTCACTGGATAACACTGGGGTACAGTACTGGTGGGTACAGGTCTGTCACTGTATAACATGGGTACATTACCATGGGTACAGGTCTGTCACTGTATAACATTGGGGTACAGTATTGGTGGGTACAGGTCTGCCACTGTATAACACGGGTACAGTACTGGTGCGTACAGGTCTGTCACTATATAACATGGGTGCAGTACTGGTGGGTATAGGTCGGTCACTGTATAACACTGGGGTACTGTACTGGTGGGTACAGGTCTGTTACTGTATAACACTGGGGTACAGTACTGGTGGGTACAGGTCAGTCACTGTATAACACCGGTGTACAGTACTGGTGGGTACAGGTCAGTCACTGTATAACACCGGTGTACAGTACTGGTGAGTCCAGGTCTGTCACTTTATAACACTGGGGTACGGAACTAGTGGGTACAGGTCTGTCACTGTATAACACGGGGGTACAGTACTGGTGGGTATGGGTCTGTCACTGTATAACACTTGGGTACAGTACTGGTGGGTACAGGTCTGTCACTGTATAACACTGGGGTACAGCACTGGTGGGTATGGGTCTGCCACTGTATAACAAGGATACAGTACTGGTGGGTACAGGTCTGTCACTATAACACTGGGGTACAGTACTGGTAGGTACAGGTCTGTCACTGTACAACACGTATACAGTACTGGTGGGTACAGGTCTGTCACTATATAACACTGGGGTACAGTACTGGTGGGTACAGGTTTGTCACTGTATAACACGGGTACAGTACTGGTGGGTACAGGTCTGTCACTATCACACTGGGATACAGTACTGGTGGGTACAGGTCTGTCACTATATAGCACAGGGGTACAGTACTGGTGGGTACAGGTCTATCACTGTATAATGGGGTACAGTACTGTGGGTACAGGTCTGTCATTGCACAACACTGGGGTACAGTACTGGTGGGTACAGGTCTGTCACTGTATAACACTGGGGTACAGTACTGGTGGGTACAGGTCTGTCACTTTATAACATTGGGGTACATTACTGGTGGGTATAGGTCTGTCACTGTATAACACTGGTATACAGCACTGTTGGGTACAGGTCTGTCACTGTATAACACTGGGGTACAGTACTGGTTGGTACAGGTCTGTCACTGTATAACACGGGTATAGTACTGGTGGGTATAGGTCTGTCACTGTATAACACTGATATACAGTACTGTTGGGTACAGGTCTGTCACTGTATAACACTGGGGTACAGTACTGGTGGGTACAGGTCTGTCACTGTATAACACGGGTATAGTACTGCTGGGTACAGGTCTGTCACTGTACAGCACTGGGGTACAGTACTGGTGGGTACAGGTCTGTCACTGTATAACACTGGGGTACAGTACTGCTGGGTACAGGTCTGTCACTGTATAACACTGGGATACAGTACTGTTCGGTACAGGTCTGTCACTGTATAACACTGGTACAGTACTGGTGGGGACAGGTCTGTCACTGTGTAACACTGGGGTACAGTACTGGTGGGTACAGGTCTGTCACTGTATAACACTCGGGTATAGTACTGGTGGGTATAGGTCTGTCACTGTATACACACTGGGGTACAGCACTGGTGGGTATGGGTCTGCCACTGTATAACACTGGTGTACAGTACTGGTGGGTACAGGTCTGTCACTGTATACAAACTGGGGTACAGTACTGCTGGGTACAGGTCTGTCACTGTATAACACTGGGGAACAGTATTGGTGGGTACAGGTCTGTCACTGTATAACAAGGATACAGTACTGAGGGGTACAGGTCTGTCACTTTCAACATGGGTACAGTACTGGTGGGTACAGGTCTGTCACTGTATAACATTGGGGTACAGTATTGGTGGGTACAGGTCTGTCACTGTATAACACTGGGGTACAGTATTGGTGGGTACAGGTCTGTCACTGTATAACAAGGCTACAGTACTGGTGGGTAACAGGTCTGTCACTGTATAACATGGGTACATTACCATGGGTACAGGTCAGTCACTGTATAACATTGGGGTACAGTATTGGTGGGTACAGGTCTGTCACTGTATAACAAGGATACAGTACTGAGGGGTACAGGTCTGCCACTGTATAACACGGGTACAGTACTGGTGCGTACAGGTCTGTCACTATATAACATGGGTGCAGTACTGGTGGGTATAGGTCGGTCACTGTATAACACTGGGGTACAGTACTGGTGGGTATGGGTCTGTCACTGTATAACACTTGGGTACAGTACTGGTGGGTACAGGTCTGTCACTGTATAAGACTGGGGTACAGCACTGGTGGGTATGGGTCTGCCACTGTATAACAAGGATACAGTACTGGTGGGTACAGGTCTGTCACTGTAACACTGGGGTACAGTACTGGTAGGTACAGGTCTGTCACTGTACAACACGTGTACAGTACTGGTGGGTACAGGTCTGTCACTATATAACACTGGGGTACAGTACTGGTGGGTACAGGTTTGTCACTGTATAACACGGGTACAGTACTGGTGGGTACAGGTCTGTCACTATCACACTGGGATACAGTACTGGTGGGTACAGGACTGTCACTATATAGCACTGGGGTACAGTACTGGTGGGTACAGTTCTATCACTGTATAATGGGGTACAGTACTGTGGGTACAGGTCTGTCATTGCACAACACTGGGGTACAGTACTGGTGGGTACAGGTCTGTCACTGTATAACACTGGATACAGTACTGGTGGGTACAGGTCTGTCACTTTATAACATTGGGGTACATTACTGGTGGGTATAGGTCTGTCACTGTATAACACTGGGATACAGTACTGTTGGGTACAGGTCTGTCACTGTATAACACTGGGGTACAGTACTGGTTGGTACAGGTCTGTCACTGGAAAACACGGGTATAGTACTGGTGGGTATAGGTCTGTCACTGTATAACACTGATATACAGTACTGTTGGGTACAGGTCTGTCACTGTATAACACTGGGGTACAGTACTGGTGGGTACAGGTCTGTCACTGTATAACATTGGGGTACATTACTGGTGGGTACAGATCTGTCACTGTATAACACTGGGGTACAGTACTGCTGGGTACAGGTCTGTCACTGTATAACACTGGGATACAGTACTGTTCGGTACAGGTCTGTCACTGTATAACACTGGTACAGTACTGGTGGGTACAGGTCTGTCACTGTGTAACACTGGGGTACAGTACTGGTTGGTACAGGTCTGTCACTGTATAACAATGGGGTATCGTACTGGTGGATATAGGTCTGTCACTGTATGCATACTGGGGTACAGCACTGGTGGGTATGGGTCTGCCACTGTATAACACTGGTGTACAGTACTGGTGGGTACAGGCCTGTCACTATATACAAACTGGGGTACAGTACTGCTGGGTACAGGTCTGTCACTGTATAACACTGCGGTACAGTACTGCTGGGTACAGGTCTGTCACTGTATAACAAGGATACAGTACTGAGGGGTACAGGTCTGTCACTTTCAACATGGGTACAGTACTGGTGGGTACAGGTCTGTCACTGTATAACATTGGGATACAATACTGCTGGGTACAGGTCTGTCACTGTATAACACTGGGGTACAGTACTGCTGGGTACAGGTCTGTCACTGTATAACACTGGGGTACAGTATTGGTGGGTACAGGTCTGTCACTGTATAACAAGGATACAGTACTGGTGGGTACAGGTCTGTCACTGTATAACATGGGTACATTACCATGGGTACAGGTCTGTCACTATATAACATTGGGGTACAGTATTGGTGGGTACAGGTCTGTCACTGTATAACAAGGATACAGTACTGAGGGCACAGGTCTGCCACTGTATAACACGGGTACAGTACTGGTGGGTACAGGTCTGTTACTGTATAACACTGGGGTACAGTACTGGTGGGTACAGGTCTGTCACTGTATAACATTGGGGTACATTACTGGTGGGTACAGATCTGTCACTGTATAACACTGGGGTACAGTACTGCTGGGTACAGGTCTGTCACTGTATAACACTGGGGTACAGTACTGCTGGGTACAGGTCTGTCACTGTATAACACTGGGATACAGTACTGTTCGGTACAGGTCTGTCACGGTATAACACTGGTACAGTACTGGTGGGTACAGGTCTGTCACTGTGTAACACTGGGGTACAGTACTGGTTGGTACAGGTCTGTCACTGTATAACACTTGGGTATAGTACTGGTGGGTATGGGTCTGCCACTGTATAACACTGGTGTACAGTACTGGTGGGTACAGGCCTGTCACTGTATAACACTGGGGTACAGACCTGCTGGGTACAGGTCTGTCACTGTATAACAAGGATACAGTACTGAGGGGTACAGGTCTGTCACTTTCAACATGGGTACAGTACTGGTGGGTACAGGTCTGTCACTGTATAACATTGGGATACAGTACTGCTGGGTACAGGTCTGTCACTGTATAACACTGGGGTACAGTACTGCTGGGTACAGGTCTGTCACTGTATAACACTGGGGTACAGTATTGGTGGGTACAGGTCTGTCACTGTATAACAAGGATACAGTACTGGTGGGTACAGGTCTGTCACTGTATAACATGGGTACATTACCATGGGTACAGGTCTGTCACTGTATAACATTGGGGTACAGTATTGGTGGGTACAGGTCTGTCACTGTGTAACAAGGATACAGTACTGAGGGCACAGGTCTGCCACTGTATAACACGGGTACAGTACTGGTGGGTACAGGTCTGTTACTGTATAACACTGGGGTACAGTACTGGTGGGTACAGGTCTGTCACTGTATAACATTGGGGTACATTACTGGTGGGTACAGATCTGTCACTGTATAACACTGGGGTACAGTACTGCTGGGTACAGGTCTGTCACTGTATAACACTGGGGTACAGTACTGGTGGGTACAGGTCTGTCACTGTATAACATTGGGGTACATTACTGGTGGGTACAGATCTGTCACTGTATAACACTGGGGTACAGTACTGCTGGGTACAGGTCTGTCACTGTATAACACTGGGATACAGTACTGTTCGGTACAGGTCTGTCACGGTATAACACTGGTACAGTACTGGTGGGTACAGGTCTGTCACTGTGTAACACTGGGGTACAGTACTGGTTGGTACAGGTCTGTCACTGTATAACACTCGGGTATAGTACTGGTGGGTATGGGTCTGCCACTGTATAACACTGGTGTACAGTACTGGTGGGTACAGGCCTGTCACTGTATAACACTGGGGTACAGACCTGCTGGGTACAGGTCTGTCACTGTATAACAAGGATACAGTACTGAGGGGTACAGGTCTGTCACTTTCAACATGGGTACAGTACTGGTGGGTACAGGTCTGTCACTGTATAACATTGGGATACAGTACTGCTGGGTACAGGTCTGTCACTGTATAACACTGGGGTACAGTACTGCTGGGTACAGGTCTGTCACTGTATAACACTGGGGTACAGTATTGGTGGGTACAGGTCTGTCACTGTATAACAAGGTTACAGTACTGGTGGGTACAGGTCTGTCACTGTATAACATGGGTACATTACCATGGGTACAGGTCTGTCACTGTATAACATTGGGGTACAGTATTGGTGGGTACAGGTCTGTCACTGTATAACAAGGATACAGTACTGAGGGCACAGGTCTGCCACTGTATAACACGGGTACAGTACTGGTGCGTATAGGTCTGTCACGATATAACATGGGTGCAGTACTGGTGGGTATAGGTCGGTCACTGTATAACACTGGGGTACTGTACTGGTGGGTACAGGTCTGTTACTGTATAACACTGAGGTACAGTACTGGTGGGTACAGGTCAGTCACTGTATAACACCGGTGTACAGTACTGGTGAGTACAGGTCTGTCACTTTATAACACTGGGGTACGGTACTAGTGGGTACAGGTCTGTCACTGTATAACACTGGGGTACAGTACTGGTGGGTATGGGTCTGTCACTGTATAACACTTGGGTACAGTACTGGTGGGTACAGGTCTGTCACTGTATAACACTGGGGTACAGCACTGGTGGGTATGGGTCTGCCACTGTATAACAAGGATATAGTACTGGTGGGTACAGGTCTGTCACTATAACACTGGGGTACAGTACTGGTGGGTACAGGTCTGTCACTGTATAACACTGATATACAGTACTGTTGGGTACAGGTCTGTCACTGTATAACACTGGGGTACAGTACTGGTGGGTACAGGTCTGTCACTGTATAACACGGGTATAGTACTGGTGGGTACAGGTCTGTCACTATATAAGACTGGGGTACAGTACTGGTGGGTACAGGTTTGTCACTGTATAACACGGGTACAGTACTGGTGGGAACAGGTCTGTCACTATCACACTGGGATACAGTACTGGTGGGTACAGGTCTGTCACTATATAGCACTGGGGTACAGTACTGGTGGGTACAGGTCTATCACTGTATAATGGGGTACAGTACTGTGGGTACAGGTCTGTCATTGCACAACACTGGGGTACAGTACTGGTGGGTACAGGTCTGTCACTGTATAACACTGGGGTACAGTACTGGTGGGTGCAGGTCTGTCACTTTATAACATTGGGGTACATTACTGGTGGGTATAGGTCTGTCACTGTATAACACTGGGATACAGTACTGTTGGGTACAGGTCTGTCACTGTATTACACTGGGGTACAGTACTGGTTGGTACAGGTCTGTCACTGTATAACACGGGTATAGTACTGGTGGGTATAGGTCTGTCACTGTATAACAATGATATACAGTACTGTTGGGTACAGGTCTGTCACTGTATAACATGGGTATAGTACTGGTGGGTACAGGTCTGTCACTATATAACACTGGGGTACAGTACTGGTGGGTACAGGTTTGTCACTGTATAACACGGGTACAGTACTGGTGGGTACAGGTCTGTCACTATCACACTGGGATACAGTACTGGTGGGTATAGGTCTGTCACTATATAGCACTGGGGTACAGTACTGGTGGGCATGGGTCTGCCACTGTATAACACTGGTGTTCAGTACTGGTGGGTGCAGGTCTGTCACTGTATACAAACTGGGGTACAGTACTGCTGGGTACAGGTCTGTCACTGTATAACAAGGATACAGTACTGAGGGGTACAGGTCTGTCACTTTCAACATGGGTACAGTACTGGTGGGTACAGGTCTGTCACTATAACACCGGGGTACAGTACTGGTAGGTACAGGTCTGTCACTGTACTACACGTGTACAGTACTGGTGGGTACAGGTTTGTCACTGTATAACACGGGTACATTGCTGGTGGGTACAGATCTATCACTGTATAACACTGGGGTACAGTACTGGTGGGTACAGGTCTGTCACTGTATAACACGGGTACAGTACTGGTGGGCACAGGTCTGTCATTGCACAACACTGGGGTACAGTACTGGTGGGTACAGGTCTGTCACTGTACAACACTGGGGTACAGTACTGGTGGGTACAGGTCTGTCACTGTACAACACTGGGGTACAGTACTGGTGGGTACAGGTCTGTCACTGTGTACACATTGGGGTACAGTACTGGTGGGTACAGTCTGTCACTGTATAACACTGGGATACAGTACTGTTGGGTACAGGTCTGTCACTGTATAACACTGGGGTACTGTACTGGTGGGTACAGGTCTGTCACTGTATAACACGGGTACAGTACTGGTGGGTACAGGTTTGTCACTGTGTAACATGGGTACAGTACTGGTGGGTACAGGTCTGTCACTATCACACTGGGGTACTGTACTGGGGGGGTACAGGTCTGTCACTGTATAACACTGGTATACAGTACTGTTGGGTACAGGTCTGTCACTGTATAACACTGGTATACAGCACTGTTGGGTACAGGTCTGTCACAGTGTAACACTGGGATACAGTACTGTTGGGTACAGGTCTGTCACTGTATAACACTGGGGTCCTGTACTGGTGGGTGCAAGTCTGTCACTGTATAACACTGGGGTACAGTACTGTTGGGTACAGGTCTGTCACTGTATACACACTGGGGTACAGTACTGGTGGGTACATGTCTGTCACTATATAACATGGATACAGTACTGGTGGGTATAGGTCGGTCACTGTATAACACTGGGGTACTATACTGGTGGGTACAGGTCTGTCACTGTATAACACTGGTACAGTACTGGTGGGTACAGGTCTGTCACTGTGTAACACTGGTGTACAGTACTGGTGGGTACAGGTCTGTCACTGTGTAACACTGGGATATAGTACTGGTGGGTATAGGTCTGTCACTGTATGCACACTGGGGTACAGCACTGGTGGGTATGGGTCTGCCACTGTATAACACTGGTGTACAGTACTGGTGGGTACAGGTCTGTCACTGTATACAAACTGGGGTACAGTACTGCTGGGTACAGGTCTGTCACTGTATAACAAGGATACAGTACTGAGGGGTACAGGTCTGTCACTTTCAACATGGGTACAGTACTGGTGGGTACAGATGTGTCACTGTATAACACTGGGGTACAGTACTGGTGGGTACAGGTCTGTCACTGTATAACAAGGATACAGTACTGGTGGGTACAGGTCTGTCACTGTATAACACGGGTACAGAACTGGTGCGTACAGGTCTGTCACTATATAACATGGGTGCAGTACTGGTGGGTATAGGTCGGTCACTGTATAACACCGGTGTACAGTACTGCTGAGTACAGGTCTGTCACTTTTTAACACTGGGGTACGGTACTAGTGGGTACAGGTCTGTCACTGTATAACACTGGGGTACAGTACTGGTGGGTATGGGTCTGTCACTGTATAACACTTGGGTACAGTACTGGTGGGTACAGGTCTGTCACTGTATAACACTGGGGTACAGCACTGGTGGGTATGGGTCTGCCACTGTATAACAAGGATACAGTACTGGTGGGTACAGGTCTGTCACTATAACACTGGGGTACAGTACTGGTGGGCACAGGTTTGTCACTGTATAACACGGGTACAGTACTGGTGGGTACAGGTCTGTCACTATCACACTGGGATACAGTACTGGTGGGTACAGGTCTGTCATTGCACAACACTGGGGTACAGTACTGGTGGGTACAGGTCTGTCACTGTATAACACTGGGGTACAGTACTGGTGGGTACAGGTCTGTCACTTTATAACATTGGGGTACATTACTGGTGGGTATAGGTCTGTCACTGTATAACACTGGGATACAGTACTGTTGGGTACAGGTCTGTCACTGTATAACACTGGGGTACAGTACTGGTGGGTACAGGTTTGTTACTGTATAACACGGGTACAGTACTGGTGGGTACAGGTCTGTCACTGTATAACAAGGATACAGTACTGAGGGGTACAGGTCTGTTACTTTCAACATGGGTACAGTCCTGGTGGGTACAGTCTGTCACTATAACACTGGGGTACAGTACTGGTGGGTACAGGTTTGTCACTGTATAACACGGGTACATTGCTGGTGGGTACAGATCTATCACTGTATAACACTGGGGTACAGTACTGGTGGGTACAGGTCTGTCACTGTATAACACGGGTACAGTACTGGTGGGCACAGGTCTGTCATTGCACAACACTGGGGTACAGTACTGGTGGGTACAGGTCTGTCACTGTACAACACTGGGGTACAGTACTGGTGGGTACAGGTCTGTCACTGTACAACACTGGGGTACAGTACTGTTGGGTACAGGTCTGTCACTGTACAACACTGGGGTACAGTACTGGTGTGTACAGGTCTGTCACTGTATAACACTGGCATACAGCACTGTTGGGTACAGGTCTGTCACTGTATAACACTGCGATACAGTACTGGTGGGTACAGGTCTGTCACTGTATAACACTGGGGTACAGTACTGGTGAGTACAGGTCTGTCACTGTATAACACTGGGGTACAGCACTGGTGGGTATGGGTCTGCCACTGTATAACAAGGATAAAGTACTGAGGGGTACAGGTCTGTCACTTTCAACATGGGTACAGTACTGGTGGGTACAGGTCTGTCACTATAACACTGGGGTACAGTACTGTTGGGTACAGGTCTGTCACTGTATACATATTGGGGTACAGTACTGGTGGGTACAGGTCTGTCACTGTATAACACGGGTACAGTACAGTTGGGTACAGGTCTGTCACTGTATAACACTGGGGTACAGTACTGGTGGGTACAGGTCTGTCACTGTACAGCACTGGGGTACAGTACTGGTGGGTACAGGTCTGTCACTGTATAACACGGGTACAGTACTGGTGGGTACAGGTTTGTCACTGTGTAACATGGGTACAGTACTAGTGGGTACAGGTCTGTCACTATCACACTGGGGTACTGTACTGGTGGGTTCAGGTCTGTCACTGTATAACACTGGGGTACAGTGCTGGGTGGTACAGGTCTGCCACTGTATAACACTGGGGTACTGTACTGGGGGGGTACAGGTCTGTCACTGTATAACACTGGTATACAGTACTGTTGGGTACAGGTCTGTCACTGTATAACACTGGTATACAGCACTGTTGGGTACAGGTCTGTCACTGTATAACACTGCGGTACAGTACTGGTGGGTACAGGTCTGTCACTGTATAACACTGGGGTACAGTACTGGTGGGTACAGGTCTGTCACTGTACTACACGTGTACAGTACTGGTGGGTACAGGTTTGTCACTGTATAACACGGGTACATTGCTGGTGGGTGCAGATCTATCACTGTATAACACTGGGGTACAGTACTGGTGGGTACAGGTCTGTCACTGTACAACACTGGGGTACAGTACTGGTGGGTACAGGTCTGTCACTGTACAACACTGGGGTACAGTACTGGTGGGTACAGGTCTGTCACTGTACAACACTGGGGTACAGTACTGTTGTGTACAGGTCTGTCACTGTATAACACTGGTATACAGCACTGTTGGGTACAAGTCTGTCACTGTATAACACTGCGGTACAGTACTGGTGGGTACAGGTCTGTCACTGTATAACACTGGGGTACAGTACTGGTGGGTACAGGTTTGTCACTGTGTAACATGGGTACAGTACTGGTGGGTACCGGTCTGTCACTATCACACTGGGGTGGAGTCATGGGTGGTACAGGTCTGCCACTGTATGACACTGGGGTACTGTACTGGGGGGTACAGGTCTGTCACTGTATAACACTGGTATACAGTTATGTTGGGTACAGATCTGTCACTGTATAACACTGGTATACAGCACTGTTGGGTACAGGTCTGTCACTGTATAACACTGGGGTACAGTACTGGTGGGTACAGGTCTGTCACTGTATACACATTGGGGTACAGTACTGGTGGGTACAGTCTGTCACTGTATAACACTGGGATACAGTACTGTTGGGTACAGGTCTGTCACTGTATAACACTGGGGTACTGTACTGGTGGGTACAGGTCTGTCACTGTATACACATTGGGGTACAGTACTGGTGGGTACAGGTCTGTCACTGTAGAACACGGGTACAATACTGGTGGGGATTGGTCAGTCACTGTATAACACTGGGGTACAGTACTGTTGGGTACAGGTGTGTCACTGTATAACACTGGGGTACAGTACTGTTGGGTACAGGTCTGTCACTGTATAACACTGGGGTACAGTACTGGTGGGTGCAAGTCTGCCACTGTATAACACGGGTACAGTACTGGTGCGTACAGGTCTGTCACTATATAACATGGGTGCAGTACTGATGGGTATAGGTCGGTCACTGTATAAAACTGGGGTACTGTACTGGTGGGTACAGGTCTGTTACTGTATAACACTGGGGTACAGTACTGGTGGGTACAGGTCAGTCACTGTATAATACTGGTGTACAGTACTGGTGAGTACAGGTCTGTCACTTTTTAACACTGGGGTGCGGTACTAGTGGGTACAGGTCTGTCACTGTATAACACTTGGGTACAGTACTGGTGGGTACAGGTCTGTCACTGTATAACACTGGGGTACAGCACTGGTGGGTATGGGTCTGCCACTGTATAACAAGGATACAGTACTGGTGGGTACAGGTCTGTCACTGTATAACACTGGGATACAGTAATGTTGGGTACAGGTCTGTCACTGTATAACACTGGGGTACAGTACTGGTGGGTACAGGTCTGTCACTGTATACACATTGGGGTACAGTACTGCTGGGTACAGGTCTGTCACTGTATAACACTGGGGTACAGTATTGGTGGGTGCAGGTCTGTCACTGTATAACAAGGATACAGTACTGGTGGGTACAGGTCTGTCACTGTATAACATGGGTACATTACCATGGGTACAGGTCTGTCATTGTATAACATTGGGGTACAGTACTGGTGGGTATAGGTCTGCCACTGTATAACACGGGTACAGTACTGGTGGGTTCAGGTCTGTCACTGTATAACACTGGGGTACAGTGCTGGGTGGTACAGGTCTGCCACTGTATAACACTGGGGTACTGTACTGGGGGGGTACAGGTCTGTCACTGTATAACACTGGTATACAGTACTGTTGGGTACAGGTCTGTCACTGTATAACACTGGTATACAGCACTGTTGGGTACAGGTCTGTCACTGTATAACACTGCGGTACAGTGCTGGTGGGTACAGGTCTGTCACTGTATAACACTGGGGTACAGTACTGGTGGGTACAGGTCTGTCACTGTACTACACGTGTACAGTACTGGTGGGTACAGGTTTGTCACTGTATAACACGGGTACATTGCTGGTGGGTGCAGATCTATCACTGTATAACACTGGGGTACAGTACTGGTGGGTACAGGTCTGTCACTGTACAACACTGGGGTACAGTACTGGTGGGTACAGGTCTGTCACTGTACAACACTGGGGTACAGTACTGGTGGGTACAGGTCTGTCACTGTATACACATTGGGGTACAGTACTGGTGGGTACAGGTCTGTCACTGTAGAACACGGGTACAATACTGGTGGGGATTGGTCAGTCACTGTATAACACTGGGGTACAGTACTGTTGGGTACAGGTGTGTCACTGTATAACACTGGGGTACAGTACTGTTGGGTACAGGTCTGTCACTGTATAACACTGGGGTACAGTACTGGTGGGTGCAAGTCTGCCACTGTATAACACGGGTACAGTACTGGTGCGTACAGGTCTGTCACTATATAACATGGGTGCAGTACTGATGGGTATAGGTCGGTCACTGTATAAAACTGGGGTACTGTACTGGTGGGTACAGGTCTGTTACTGTATAACACTGGGGTACAGTACTGGTGGGTACAGGTCAGTCACTGTATAATACTGGTGTACAGTACTGGTGAGTACAGGTCTGTCACTTTTTAACACTGGGGTGCGGTACTAGTGGGTACAGGTCTGTCACTGTATAACACTTGGGTACAGTACTGGTGGGTACAGGTCTGTCACTGTATAACACTGGGGTACAGCACTGGTGGGTATGGGTCTGCCACTGTATAACAAGGATACAGTACTGGTGGGTACAGGTCTGTCACTGTATAACACTGGGATACAGTAATGTTGGGTACAGGTCTGTCACTGTATAACACTGGGGTACAGTACTGGTGGGTACAGGTCTGTCACTGTATACACATTGGGGTACAGTACTGCTGGGTACAGGTCTGTCACTGTATAACACTGGGGTACAGTATTGGTGGGTACAGGTCTGTCACTGTATAACAAGGATACAGTACTGGTGGGTACAGGTCTGTCACTGTATAACATGGGTACATTACCATGGGTACAGGTCTGTCACTGTATAACATTGGGGTACAGTACTGGTGGGTATAGGTCTGCCACTGTATAACACGGGTACAGTACTGGTGGGTTCAGGTCTGTCACTGTATAACACTGGGGTACAGTGCTGGGTGGTACAGGTCTGCCACTGTATAACACTGGGGTACTGTACTGGGGGGGTACAGGTCTGTCACTGTATAACACTGGTATACAGTACTGTTGGGTACAGGTCTGTCACTGTATAACACTGGTATACAGCACTGTTGGGTACAGGTCTGTCACTGTATAACACTGCGGTACAGTGCTGGTGGGTACAGGTCTGTCACTGTATAACACTGGGGTACAGTACTGGTGGGTACAGGTCTGTCACTGTACTACACGTGTACAGTACTGGTGGGTACAGGTTTGTCACTGTATAACACGGGTACATTGCTGGTGGGTGCAGATCTATCACTGTATAACACTGGGGTACAGTACTGGTGGGTACAGGTCTGTCACTGTACAACACTGGGGTACAGTACTGGTGGGTACAGGTCTGTCACTGTACAACACTGGGGTACAGTACTGGTGGGTACAGGTCTGTCACTGTACAACACTGGGGTACAGTACTGTTGGGTACAAGTCTGTCACTGTATAACACTGCGGTACAGTACTGGTGGGTACAGGTCTGTCACTGTATAACACTGGGGTACAGTACTGGTGGGTACAGGTTTGTCACTGTGTAACATGGGTACAGTACTGGTGGGTACCGGTCTGTCACTATCACACTGGGGTGGAGTCATGGGTGGTACAGGTCTGCCACTGTATGACACTGGGGTACTGTACTGGGGGGTACAGGTCTGTCACTGTATAACACTGGTATACAGTTATGTTGGGTACAGATCTGTCACTGTATAACACTGGTATACAGCACTGTTGGGTACAGGTCTGTCACTGTATAACACTGGGGTACAGTACTGGTGGGTACAGTCTGGCACTGTATAACACTGGGATACAGTACTGTTGGGTACAGGTCTGTCACTGTATAACACTGGGGTACTGTACTGGTGGGTACAGGTCTGTCACTGTATACACATTGGGGTACAGTACTGGTGGGTACAGGTCTGTCACTGTAGAACACGGGTACAATACTGGTGGGGATTGGTCAGTCACTGTATAACACTGGGGTACAGTACTGTTGGGTACAGGTGTGTCACTGTATAACACTGGGGTACAGTACTGTTGGGTACAGGTCTGTCACTGTATAACACTGGGGTACAGTACTGGTGGGTGCAAGTCTGCCACTGTATAACACGGGTACAGTACTGGTGCGTACAGGTCTGTCACTATATAACATGGGTGCAGTACTGATGGGTATAGGTCGGTCACTGTATAAAACTGGGGTACTGTACTGGTGGGTACAGGTCTGTTACTGTATAACACTGGGGTACAGTACTGGTGGGTACAGGTCAGTCACTGTATAATACCGGTGTACAGTACTGGTGAGTACAGGTCTGTCACTTTTTAACACTGGGGTGCGGTACTAGTGGGTACAGGTCTGTCACTGTATAACACTTGGGTACAGTACTGGTGGGTACAGGTCTGTCACTGTATAACACTGGGGTACAGCACTGGTGGGTATGGGTCTGCCACTGTATAACAAGGATACAGTACTGGTGGGTACAGGTCTGTCACTGTATAACACTGGGATACAGTAATGTTGGGTACAGGTCTGTCACTGTATAACACTGGGGTACAGTACTGGTGGGTACAGGTCTGTCACTGTATACACATTGGGGTACAGTACTGCTGGGTACAGGTCTGTCACTGTATAACACTGGGGTACAGTATTGGTGGGTACAGGTCTGTCACTGTATAACAAAGATACAGTACTGGTGGGTACAGGTCTGTCACTGTATAACATGGGTACATTACCATGGGTACAGGTCTGTCACTGTATAACATTGGGGTACAGTACTGGTGGGTATAGGTCTGCCACTGTATAACACGGGTACAGTACTGGTGCGTACAGGTCTGTCACTATATAACATGGGTGCAGTACTGGTGGGTATAGGTCGGTCACTGTATAACACTGGGGTACTGTACTGGTGGGTACAGGTCTGTTACTGTATAACACTGGGGTACAGTACTGGTGGGTACAGGTCAGTCACTGTATAACACCGGTGTACAGTACTGGTGAGTACAGGTCTGTCACTTTTTAACACTGGGGTACGGTACTAGTGGGTACAGGTCTGTCACTGAATAACACTGGGGTACAGTACTGGTGGGTATGGGTCTGTCACTGTATAACACTTGGGTACAGTACTGGTGGGTACAGGTCTGTCACTGTATAACACTGGGGTACAGCACTGGTGGGTATGGGTCTGCCACTGTATAACAAGGATACAGTACTGGTGGGTACAGGTCTGTCACTATAACACTGGGGTACAGTACTGGTGGGCACAGGTTTGTCACTGTATAACACGGGTACAGTACTGGTGGGTACAGGTCTGTCACTATCACACTGGGATACAGTACTGGTGGGTACAGGTCTGTCATTGCACAACACTGGGGTACAGTACTGGTGGGTACAGGTCTGTCACTGTATAACACTGGGGTACAGTACTGGTGGGTACAGGTCTGTCACTTTATAACATTGGGGTACATTACTGGTGGGTATAGGTCTGTCACTGTATAACACTGGGATACAGTACTGTTGGGTACAGGTCTGTCACTGTATAACACTGGGGTACAGTACTGGTGGGTACAGGTTTGTTACTGTATAACACGGGTACAGTACTGGTGGGTACAGGTCTGTCACTGTATAACAAGGATACAGTACTGAGGGGTACAGGTCTGTTACTTTCAACATGGGTACAGTCCTGGTGGGTACAGTCTGTCACTATAACACTGGGGTACAGTACTGGTGGGTACAGGTTTGTCACTGTATAACACGGGTACATTGCTGGTGGGTACAGATCTATCACTGTATAACACTGGGGTACAGTACTGGTGGGTACAGGTCTGTCACTGTATAACACGGGTACAGTACTGGTGGGCACAGGTCTGTCATTGCACAACACTGGGGTACAGTACTGGTGGGTACAGGTCTGTCACTGTACAACACTGGGGTACAGTACTGGTGGGTACAGGTCTGTCACTGTACAACACTGGGGTACAGTACTGTTGGGTACAGGTCTGTCACTGTACAACACTGGGGTACAGTACTGGTGTGTACAGGTCTGTCACTGTATAACACTGGCATACAGCACTGTTGGGTACAGGTCTGTCACTGTATAACACTGCGATACAGTACTGGTGGGTACAGGTCTGTCACTGTATAACACTGGGGTACAGTACTGGTGAGTACAGGTCTGTCACTGTATAACACTGGGGTACAGCACTGGTGGGTATGGGTCTGCCACTGTATAACAAGGATAAAGTACTGAGGGGTACAGGTCTGTCACTTTCAACATGGGTACAGTACTGGTGGGTACAGGTCTGTCACTATAACACTGGGGTACAGTACTGTTGGGTACAGGTCTGTCACTGTATACATATTGGGGTACAGTACTGGTGGGTACAGGTCTGTCACTGTATAACACGGGTACAGTACAGTTGGGTACAGGTCTGTCACTGTATAACACTGGGGTACAGTACTGGTGGGTACAGGTCTGTCACTGTACAGCACTGGGGTACAGTACTGGTGGGTACAGGTCTGTCACTGTATAACACGGGTACAGTACTGGTGGGTACAGGTTTGTCACTGTGTAACATGGGTACAGTACTAGTGGGTACAGGTCTGTCACTATCACACTGGGGTACTGTACTGGTGGGTTCAGGTCTGTCACTGTATAACACTGGGGTACAGTGCTGGGTGGTACAGGTCTGCCACTGTATAACACTGGGGTACTGTACTGGGGGGGTACAGGTCTGTCACTGTATAACACTGGTATACAGTACTGTTGGGTACAGGTCTGTCACTGTATAACACTGGTATACAGCACTGTTGGGTACAGGTCTGTCACTGTATAACACTGCGGTACAGTACTGGTGGGTACAGGTCTGTCACTGTATAACACTGGGGTACAGTACTGGTGGGTACAGGTCTGTCACTGTACTACACGTGTACAGTACTGGTGGGTACAGGTTTGTCACTGTATAACACGGGTACATTGCTGGTGGGTGCAGATCTATCACTGTATAACACTGGGGTACAGTACTGGTGGGTACAGGTCTGTCACTGTACAACACTGGGGTACAGTACTGGTGGGTACAGGTCTGTCACTGTACAACACTGGGGTACAGTACTGGTGGGTACAGGTCTGTCACTGTACAACACTGGGGTACAGTACTGTTGTGTACAGGTCTGTCACTGTATAACACTGGTATACAGCACTGTTGGGTACAAGTCTGTCACTGTATAACACTGCGGTACAGTACTGGTGGGTACAGGTCTGTCACTGTATAACACTGGGGTACAGTACTGGTGGGTACAGGTTTGTCACTGTGTAACATGGGTACAGTACTGGTGGGTACCGGTCTGTCACTATCACACTGGGGTGGAGTCATGGGTGGTACAGGTCTGCCACTGTATGACACTGGGGTACTGTACTGGGGGGTACAGGTCTGTCACTGTATAACACTGGTATACAGTTATGTTGGGTACAGATCTGTCACTGTATAACACTGGTATACAGCACTGTTGGGTACAGGTCTGTCACTGTATAACACTGGGGTACAGTACTGGTGGGTACAGGTCTGTCACTGTATACACATTGGGGTACAGTACTGGTGGGTACAGTCTGTCACTGTATAACACTGGGATACAGTACTGTTGGGTACAGGTCTGTCACTGTATAACACTGGGGTACTGTACTGGTGGGTACAGGTCTGTCACTGTATACACATTGGGGTACAGTACTGGTGGGTACAGGTCTGTCACTGTAGAACACGGGTACAATACTGGTGGGGATTGGTCAGTCACTGTATAACACTGGGGTACAGTACTGTTGGGTACAGGTGTGTCACTGTATAACACTGGGGTACAGTACTGTTGGGTACAGGTCTGTCACTGTATAACACTGGGGTACAGTACTGGTGGGTGCAAGTCTGCCACTGTATAACACGGGTACAGTACTGGTGCGTACAGGTCTGTCACTATATAACATGGGTGCAGTACTGATGGGTATAGGTCGGTCACTGTATAAAACTGGGGTACTGTACTGGTGGGTACAGGTCTGTTACTGTATAACACTGGGGTACAGTACTGGTGGGTACAGGTCAGTCACTGTATAATACTGGTGTACAGTACTGGTGAGTACAGGTCTGTCACTTTTTAACACTGGGGTGCGGTACTAGTGGGTACAGGTCTGTCACTGTATAACACTTGGGTACAGTACTGGTGGGTACAGGTCTGTCACTGTATAACACTGGGGTACAGCACTGGTGGGTATGGGTCTGCCACTGTATAACAAGGATACAGTACTGGTGGGTACAGGTCTGTCACTGTATAACACTGGGATACAGTAATGTTGGGTACAGGTCTGTCACTGTATAACACTGGGGTACAGTACTGGTGGGTACAGGTCTGTCACTGTATACACATTGGGGTACAGTACTGCTGGGTACAGGTCTGTCACTGTATAACACTGGGGTACAGTATTGGTGGGTGCAGGTCTGTCACTGTATAACAAGGATACAGTACTGGTGGGTACAGGTCTGTCACTGTATAACATGGGTACATTACCATGGGTACAGGTCTGTCATTGTATAACATTGGGGTACAGTACTGGTGGGTATAGGTCTGCCACTGTATAACACGGGTACAGTACTGGTGGGTTCAGGTCTGTCACTGTATAACACTGGGGTACAGTGCTGGGTGGTACAGGTCTGCCACTGTATAACACTGGGGTACTGTACTGGGGGGGTACAGGTCTGTCACTGTATAACACTGGTATACAGTACTGTTGGGTACAGGTCTGTCACTGTATAACACTGGTATACAGCACTGTTGGGTACAGGTCTGTCACTGTATAACACTGCGGTACAGTGCTGGTGGGTACAGGTCTGTCACTGTATAACACTGGGGTACAGTACTGGTGGGTACAGGTCTGTCACTGTACTACACGTGTACAGTACTGGTGGGTACAGGTTTGTCACTGTATAACACGGGTACATTGCTGGTGGGTGCAGATCTATCACTGTATAACACTGGGGTACAGTACTGGTGGGTACAGGTCTGTCACTGTACAACACTGGGGTACAGTACTGGTGGGTACAGGTCTGTCACTGTACAACACTGGGGTACAGTACTGGTGGGTACAGGTCTGTCACTGTATACACATTGGGGTACAGTACTGGTGGGTACAGGTCTGTCACTGTAGAACACGGGTACAATACTGGTGGGGATTGGTCAGTCACTGTATAACACTGGGGTACAGTACTGTTGGGTACAGGTGTGTCACTGTATAACACTGGGGTACAGTACTGTTGGGTACAGGTCTGTCACTGTATAACACTGGGGTACAGTACTGGTGGGTGCAAGTCTGCCACTGTATAACACGGGTACAGTACTGGTGCGTACAGGTCTGTCACTATATAACATGGGTGCAGTACTGATGGGTATAGGTCGGTCACTGTATAAAACTGGGGTACTGTACTGGTGGGTACAGGTCTGTTACTGTATAACACTGGGGTACAGTACTGGTGGGTACAGGTCAGTCACTGTATAATACTGGTGTACAGTACTGGTGAGTACAGGTCTGTCACTTTTTAACACTGGGGTGCGGTACTAGTGGGTACAGGTCTGTCACTGTATAACACTTGGGTACAGTACTGGTGGGTACAGGTCTGTCACTGTATAACACTGGGGTACAGCACTGGTGGGTATGGGTCTGCCACTGTATAACAAGGATACAGTACTGGTGGGTACAGGTCTGTCACTGTATAACACTGGGATACAGTAATGTTGGGTACAGGTCTGTCACTGTATAACACTGGGGTACAGTACTGGTGGGTACAGGTCTGTCACTGTATACACATTGGGGTACAGTACTGCTGGGTACAGGTCTGTCACTGTATAACACTGGGGTACAGTATTGGTGGGTACAGGTCTGTCACTGTATAACAAGGATACAGTACTGGTGGGTACAGGTCTGTCACTGTATAACATGGGTACATTACCATGGGTACAGGTCTGTCACTGTATAACATTGGGGTACAGTACTGGTGGGTATAGGTCTGCCACTGTATAACACGGGTACAGTACTGGTGGGTTCAGGTCTGTCACTGTATAACACTGGGGTACAGTGCTGGGTGGTACAGGTCTGCCACTGTATAACACTGGGGTACTGTACTGGGGGGGTACAGGTCTGTCACTGTATAACACTGGTATACAGTACTGTTGGGTACAGGTCTGTCACTGTATAACACTGGTATACAGCACTGTTGGGTACAGGTCTGTCACTGTATAACACTGCGGTACAGTGCTGGTGGGTACAGGTCTGTCACTGTATAACACTGGGGTACAGTACTGGTGGGTACAGGTCTGTCACTGTACTACACGTGTACAGTACTGGTGGGTACAGGTTTGTCACTGTATAACACGGGTACATTGCTGGTGGGTGCAGATCTATCACTGTATAACACTGGGGTACAGTACTGGTGGGTACAGGTCTGTCACTGTACAACACTGGGGTACAGTACTGGTGGGTACAGGTCTGTCACTGTACAACACTGGGGTACAGTACTGGTGGGTACAGGTCTGTCACTGTACAACACTGGGGTACAGTACTGTTGGGTACAAGTCTGTCACTGTATAACACTGCGGTACAGTACTGGTGGGTACAGGTCTGTCACTGTATAACACTGGGGTACAGTACTGGTGGGTACAGGTTTGTCACTGTGTAACATGGGTACAGTACTGGTGGGTACCGGTCTGTCACTATCACACTGGGGTGGAGTCATGGGTGGTACAGGTCTGCCACTGTATGACACTGGGGTACTGTACTGGGGGGTACAGGTCTGTCACTGTATAACACTGGTATACAGTTATGTTGGGTACAGATCTGTCACTGTATAACACTGGTATACAGCACTGTTGGGTACAGGTCTGTCACTGTATAACACTGGGGTACAGTACTGGTGGGTACAGTCTGGCACTGTATAACACTGGGATACAGTACTGTTGGGTACAGGTCTGTCACTGTATAACACTGGGGTACTGTACTGGTGGGTACAGGTCTGTCACTGTATACACATTGGGGTACAGTACTGGTGGGTACAGGTCTGTCACTGTAGAACACGGGTACAATACTGGTGGGGATTGGTCAGTCACTGTATAACACTGGGGTACAGTACTGTTGGGTACAGGTGTGTCACTGTATAACACTGGGGTACAGTACTGTTGGGTACAGGTCTGTCACTGTATAACACTGGGGTACAGTACTGGTGGGTGCAAGTCTGCCACTGTATAACACGGGTACAGTACTGGTGCGTACAGGTCTGTCACTATATAACATGGGTGCAGTACTGATGGGTATAGGTCGGTCACTGTATAAAACTGGGGTACTGTACTGGTGGGTACAGGTCTGTTACTGTATAACACTGGGGTACAGTACTGGTGGGTACAGGTCAGTCACTGTATAATACCGGTGTACAGTACTGGTGAGTACAGGTCTGTCACTTTTTAACACTGGGGTGCGGTACTAGTGGGTACAGGTCTGTCACTGTATAACACTTGGGTACAGTACTGGTGGGTACAGGTCTGTCACTGTATAACACTGGGGTACAGCACTGGTGGGTATGGGTCTGCCACTGTATAACAAGGATACAGTACTGGTGGGTACAGGTCTGTCACTGTATAACACTGGGATACAGTAATGTTGGGTACAGGTCTGTCACTGTATAACACTGGGGTACAGTACTGGTGGGTACAGGTCTGTCACTGTATACACATTGGGGTACAGTACTGCTGGGTACAGGTCTGTCACTGTATAACACTGGGGTACAGTATTGGTGGGTACAGGTCTGTCACTGTATAACAAAGATACAGTACTGGTGGGTACAGGTCTGTCACTGTATAACATGGGTACATTACCATGGGTACAGGTCTGTCACTGTATAACATTGGGGTACAGTACTGGTGGGTATAGGTCTGCCACTGTATAACACGGGTACAGTACTGGTGCGTACAGGTCTGTCACTATATAACATGGGTGCAGTACTGGTGGGTATAGGTCGGTCACTGTATAACACTGGGGTACTGTACTGGTGGGTACAGGTCTGTTACTGTATAACACTGGGGTACAGTACTGGTGGGTACAGGTCAGTCACTGTATAACACCGGTGTACAGTACTGGTGAGTACAGGTCTGTCACTTTTTAACACTGGGGTACGGTACTAGTGGGTACAGGTCTGTCACTGAATAACACTGGGGTACAGTACTGGTGGGTATGGGTCTGTCACTGTATAACACTTGGGTACAGTACTGGTGGGTACAGGTCTGTCACTGTATAACACTGGGGTACAGCACTGGTGGGTATGGGTCTGCCACTGTATAACAAGGATACAGTACTGGTGGGTACAGGTCTGTCACTATAACACTGGGGTACAGTACTGGTGGGTACAGGTCTGTCACTGTACAACACGTGTACAGTACTGGTGGGTACAGGTCTGTCACTATATAACACTGGGGTACAGTACTGGTGGGCACAGATTTGTCACTGTATAACACGGGTACAGTACTGGTGGGTACAGGCCTGTCACTATCACACTGGGATACAGTACTGGTGGGTACAGGTCTGTCACTATATAGCACTGGGGTACAGTACTGGTGGGTACAGGTCTATTACTGTATAATGGGGTACAGTACTGTGGGTACAGGTCTGTCATTGCACAACATTGGGGTGCAGTACTGGTGGGTACAGATCTGTCACTGTATAACACTGGGGTACAATACTGGTGGGTACAGGTCTGTCACTTTATAACATTGGGGTACATTACTGGTGGGTATAGGTCTGTCACTGTATAACACTGGGATACAGTACTGTTGGGTACAGGTCTGTCACTGTATAACACTGGGGTACAGTACTGGTGGGTACAAGTCTGTCACTGTTTAACACGGGTATAGTACTGGTGGGTACAGGTCTGTCACTATATAACACTGGGGTACAGTACTGGTGGGTACAGGTTTGTCACTGTATAACACGGGTACAGTACTGGTGGGTACAGGTCTGTCACTATCACACTGGGATACAGTACTGGTGGGTATAGGTCTGTCACTATATAGCACTGGGGTACAGTACTGGTGGGTATGGGTCTGCCACTGTATAACACTGGTGTTCAGTACTGGTGGGTACAGGTCTGTCACTGTATAACAAGGATAGAGTACTGAGGGGTACAGGTCTGTTACTTTCAACATGGGTACAGTCCTGGTGGGTACAGGTCTGTCACTATAACACTGGGGTACAGTACTGGTAGGTACAGGTCTGTCACTGTACTACACGTGTACAGTACTGGTGGGTACAGGTTTGTCACTGTATAACACGGGTACATTGCTGGTGGGTACAGATCTGTTACTGTACAACACGGGTACAGTACTGGTGGGTACAGGTCTGTCACTGTACAACACTGGGGTACAGTACTGGTGGGTACAGGTCTGTCACTGTACAACACTGGTATACAGCACTGTTGGGTACAGGTCTGTCACTGTATAACACTGCGGTACAGTACTGGTGGGTACAGGTCTGTCACTGTATAACACTGGGGTACAGTACTGGTGAGTACAGGTCTGTCACTGTATAACACTGGGGTACAGCACTGGTGGGTATGGGTCTGCCACTGTATAACAAGGATAAAGTACTGAGGGGTACAGGTCTGTCACTTTCAACATGGGTACAGTACTGGTGGGTACAGGTCTGTCACTATAACACTGGGGTACAGTACTGTTGGGTACAGGTCTGTCACTGTATACATATTGGGGTACAGTACTGGTGGGTACAGGTCTGTCACTGTATAACACGGGTACAGTACAATTGGGTACAGGTCTGTCACTGTATAACACTGGGGTACAGTACTGGTGGGTACAGGTCTGTCACTGTACAACACTGGGGTACAGTACTGGTGGGTACAGGTCTGTCACTGTATAACACGGGTACAGTACTGGTGGGTACAGGTTTGTCACTGTGTAACATGGGTACAGTACTAGTGGGTACAGGTCTGTCACTATCACACTGGGGTACTGTACTGGTGGGTTCAGGTCTGTCACTGTATAACACTGGGGTACAGTGCTGGGTGGTACAGGTCTGCCACTGTATAACACTGGGGTACTGTACTGGGGGGGTACAGGTCTGTCACTGTATAACACTGGTATACAGTACTGTTGGGTACAGGTCTGTCACTGTATAACACTGGTATACAGCACTGTTGGGTACAGGTCTGTCACTGTATAACACTGCGGTACAGTACTGGTGGGTACAGGTCTGTCACTGTATAACACTGGGGTACAGTACTGGTGGGTACAGGTCTGTCACTGTACTACACGTGTACAGTACTGGTGGGTACAGGTTTGTCACTGTATAACACGGGTACATTGCTGGTGGGTGCAGATCTATCACTGTATAACACTGGGGTACAGTACTGGTGGGTACAGGTCTGTCACTGTACAACACTGGGGTACAGTACTGGTGGGTACAGGTCTGTCACTGTACAACACGGGTACAGTACTGGTGGGTACAGGTCTGTCACTGTACAACACTGGGGTACAGTACTGTTGTGTACAGGTCTGTCACTGTATAACACTGGTATACAGCACTGTTGGGTACAAGTCTGTCACTGTATAACACTGCGGTACAGTACTGGTGGGTACAGGTCTGTCACTGTATAACACTGGGGTACAGTACTGGTGGGTACAGGTTTGTCACTGTGTAACATGGGTACAGTACTGGTGGGTACAGGTCTGTCACTATCACACTGGGGTAGAGTCATGGGTGGTACAGGTCTGCCACTGTATGACACTGGGGTACTGTACTGGGGGGTACAGGTCTGTCACTGTATAACACTGGTATACAGTTATGTTGGGTACAGATCTGTCACTGTATAACACTGGTATACAGCACTGTTGGGTACAGGTCTGTCACTGTATAACACTGGGGTACAGTACTGGTGGGCACAGGTCTGTCACTGTATACACATTGGGGTACAGTACTGGTGGGTACAGTCTGTCACTGTATAACACTGGGATACAGTACTGTTGGGTACAGGTCTGTCACTGTATAACACTGGGGTACTGTACTGGTGGGTACAGGTCTGTCACTGTATACACATTGGGGTACAGTACTGGTGGGTACAGGTCTGTCACTGTAGAACACGGGTACAATACTGGTGGGGATTGGTCAGTCACTGTATAACACTGGGGTACAGTACTGTTGGGTACAGGTCTGTCACTGTATAACACTGGGGTACAGTACTGGTGGGTGCAAGTCTGCCACTGTATAACACGGGTACAGTACTGGTGCGTACAGGTCTGTCACTATATAACATGGGTGCAGTACTGATGGGTATAGGTCGGTCACTGTATAAAACTGGGGTACTGTACTGGTGGGTACAGGTCTGTTACTGTATAACACTGGGGTACAGTACTGGTGGGTACAGGTCAGTCACTGTATAATACCGGGTGTACAGTACTGGTGAGTACAGGTCTGTCACTTTTTAACACTGGGGTGCGGTACTAGTGGGTACAGGTCTGTCACTGTATAACACTTGGGTACAGTACTGGTGGGTACAGGTCTGTCACTGTATAACACTGGGGTACAGCACTGGTGGGTATGGGTCTGCCACTGTATAACAAGGATACAGTACTGGTGGGTACAGGTCTGTCACTGTATAACACTGGGATACAGTAATGTTGGGTACAGGTCTGTCACTGTATAACACTGGGGTACAGTACTGGTGGGTACAGGTCTGTCACTGTATACACATTGGGGTACAGTACTGCTGGGTACAGGTCTGTCACTGTATAACACTGGGGTACAGTATTGGTGGGTACAGGTCTGTCACTGTATAACAAGGATACAGTACTGGTGGGTACAGGTCTGTCACTGTATAACATGGGTACATTACCATGGGTACAGGTCTGTCACTGTATAACATTGGGGTACAGTACTGGTGGGTATAGGTCTGCCACTGTATAACACGGGTACAGTACTGGTGCATACAGGTCTGTCACTATATAACATGGGTGCAGTACTGGTGGGTATAGGTCGGTCACTGTATAACACTGGGGTACTGTACTGGTGGGTACAGGTCTGTTACTGTATAACACTGGGGTACAGTACTGGTGGGTACAGGTCAGTCACTGTATAACACCGGTGTACAGTACTGGTGAGTACAGGTCTGTCACTTTTTAACACTGGGGTACGGTACTAGTGGGTACAGGTCTGTCACTGAATAACACTGGGGTACAGTACTGGTGGGTATGGGTCTGTCACTGTATAACACTTGGGTACAGTACTGGTGGGTACAGGTCTGTCACTGTATAACACTGGGGTACAGCACTGGTGGGTATGGGTCTGCCACTGTATAACAAGGATACAGTACTGGTGGGTACAGGTCTGTCACTATAACACTGGGGTACAGTACTGGTGCGTACAGGTCTGTCACTGTACAACACGTGTACAGTACTGGTGGGTACAGGTCTGTCACTATATAACACTGGGGTACAGTACTGGTGGGTACAGGTCTATTACTGTATAATGGGGTACAGTACTGTGGGTACAGGTCTGTCATTGCACAACACTGGGGTGCAGTACTGGTGGGTACAGATCTGTCACTGTATAACACTGGGGTACAGTACTGGTGGGTACAGGTCTGTCACTTTATAACATTGGGGTACATTACTGGTGGGTATAGGTCTGTCACTGTATAACACTGGGATACAGTACTGTTGGGTACAGGTCTGTCACTGTATAACACTGGGGTACAGTACTGGTGGGTACAGGTCTGTCACTGTATAACACGGGTATAGTACTGGTGGGTACAGGTCTGTCACTATATAACACTGGGGTACAGTACTGGTGGGTACAGGTTTGTCACTGTATAACACGGGTACAGTACTGGTGGGTACAGGTCTGTCACTGTATAACACTGGGGTACAGTACTGGTGGGTACAGGTCTGTCACTGTATACACATTGGGGTACAGTACTGGTGGGTACAGTCTGTCACTGTATAACACTGGGATACAGTACTGTTGGGTACAGGTCTGTCACTGTATAACACTGGGGTACTGTACTGGTGGGTACAGGTCTGTCACTGTATACACATTGGGGTACAGTACTGGTGGGTACAGGTCTGTCACTGTAGAACACGGGTACAATACTGGTGGGGATTGGTCAGTCACTGTATAACACTGGGGTACAGTACTGTTGGGTACAGGTGTGTCACTGTATAACACTGGGGTACAGTACTGTTGGGTACAGGTCTGTCACTGTATAACACTGGGGTACAGTACTGGTGGGTGCAAGTCTGCCACTGTATAACACGGGTACAGTACTGGTGCGTACAGGTCTGTCACTATATAACATGGGTGCAGTACTGATGGGTATAGGTCGGTCACTGTATAAAACTGGGGTACTGTACTGGTGGGTACAGGTCTGTTACTGTATAACACTGGGGTACAGTACTGGTGGGTACAGGTCAGTCACTGTATAATACCGGTGTACAGTACTGGTGAGTACAGGTCTGTCACTTTTTAACACTGGGGTGCGGTACTAGTGGGTACAGGTCTGTCACTGTATAACACTTGGGTACAGTACTGGTGGGTACAGGTCTGTCACTGTATAACACTGGGGTACAGCACTGGTGGGTATGGGTCTGCCACTGTATAACAAGGATACAGTACTGGTGGGTACAGGTCTGTCACTGTATAACACTGGGATACAGTAATGTTGGGTACAGGTCTGTCACTGTATAACACTGGGGTACAGTACTGGTGGGTACAGGTCTGTCACTGTATACACATTGGGGTACAGTACTGCTGGGTACAGGTCTGTCACTGTATAACACTGGGGTACAGTATTGGTGGGTACAGGTCTGTCACTGTATAACAAGGATACAGTACTGGTGGGTACAGGTCTGTCACTGTATAACATGGGTACATTACCATGGGTACAGGTCTGTCACTGTATAACATTGGGGTACAGTACTGGTGGGTATAGGTCTGCCACTGTATAACACGGGTACAGTACTGGTGCGTACAGGTCTGTCACTATATAACATGGGTGCAGTACTGGTGGGTATAGGTCGGTCACTGTATAACACTGGGGTACTGTACTGGTGGGTACAGGTCTGTCACTGTATAACATGGGTACATTACCATGGGTACAGGTCTGTCACTGTATAACATTGGGGTACAGTACTGGTGGGTATAGGTCTGCCACTGTATAACACGGGTACAGTACTGGTGCGTACAGGTCTGTCACTATATAACATGGGTGCAGTACTGGTGGGTATAGGTCGGTCACTGTATAACACTGGGGTACTGTACTGGTGGGTACAGGTCTGTTACTGTATAACACTGGGGTACAGTACTGGTGGGTACAGGTCAGTCACTGTATAACACCGGTGTACAGTACTGGTGAGTACAGGTCTGTCACTTTTTAACACTGGGGTACGGTACTAGTGGGTACAGGTCTGTCACTGAATAACACTGGGGTACAGTACTGGTGGGTATGGGTCTGTCACTGTATAACACTTGGGTACAGTACTGGTGGGTACAGGTCTGTCACTGTATAACACTGGGGTACAGCACTGGTGGGTATGGGTCTGCCACTGTATAACAAGGATACAGTACTGGTGGGTACAGGTCTGTCACTATAACACTGGGGTACAGTACTGGTGCGTACAGGTCTGTCACTGTACAACACGTGTACAGTACTGGTGGGTACAGGTCTGTCACTATATAACACTGGGGTACAGTACTGGTGGGCACAGATTTGTCACTGTATAACACGGGTACAGTACTGGTGGGTACAGGCCTGTCACTATCACACTGGGATACAGTACTGGTGGGTACAGGTCTGTCACTATATAGCACTGGGGTACAGTATTGGTGGGTACAGGTCTATTACTGTATAATGGGGTACAGTACTGTGGGTACAGGTCTGTCATTGCACAACACTGGGGTGCAGTACTGGTGGGTACAGATCTGTCACTGTATAACACTGGGGTACAGTACTGGTGGGTACAGGTCTGTCACTTTATAACATTGGGGTACATTACTGGTGGGTATAGGTCTGTCACTGTATAACACTGGGATACAGTACTGTTGGGTACAGGTCTGTCACTGTATAACACTGGGGTACAGTACTGGTGGGTACAGGTCTGTCACTGTATAACACGGGTATAGTACTGGTGGGTACAGGTCTGTCACTATATAACACTGGGGTACAGTACTGGTGGGTACAGGTTTGTCACTGTATAACACAGGTACAGTACTGGTGGGTACAGGTCTGTCACTATCACACTGGGATACAGTACTGGTGGGTATAGGTCTGTCACTATATAGCACTGGGGTACAGTACTGGTGGGTATGGGTCTGCCACTGTATAACACTGGTGTTCAGTACTGGTGGGTACAGGTCTGTCACTGTATAACAAGGATAGAATACTGAGGGGTACAGGTCTGTTACTTTCAACATGGGTACAGTCCTGGTGGGTACAGGTCTGTCACTATAACACTGGGGTACAGTACTGGTAGGTACAGGTCTGTCACTGTACAACACTGGGGTACAGTACTGGTGGGTACAGGTTTGTCACTGTATAACACGGGTACATTGCTGGTGGGTACAGATCTGTTACTGTACAACACGGGTACAGTACTGGTGGGTACAGGTCTGTCACTGTACAACACTGGGGTACAGTACTGGTGGGTACAGGTCTGTCACTGTACAACACTGGCGTACAGTACTGGTGTGTACAGGTCTGTCACTGTATAATACTGGTATACAGCACTGTTGGGTACAGGTCTGTCACTGTATAACACTGCGGTACAGTACTGGTGGGTACAGGTCTGTCACTGTATAACACTGGGGTACAGTACTGGTGAGTGCAGGTCTGTCACTGTATAACACTGGGGTACAGCACTGGTGGGTATGGGTCTGCCACTGTATAACAAGGATAAAGTACTGAGGGGTACAGGTCTGTCACTTTCAACATGGGTACAGTACTGGTGGGTACAGGTCTGTCACTATAACACTGGGGTACAGTACTGTTGGGTACAGGTCTGTCACTGTATACATATTGGGGTACAGTACTGGTGGGTACAGGTCTGTCACTGTATAACACGGGTACAGTACAGTTGGGTACAGGTCTGTCACTGTATAACACTGGGGTACAGTACTGGTGCGTACAGGTCTGTCACTGTACAACACTGGGGTACAGTACTGGTGGGTACAGGTCTGTCACTGTATAACACGGGTACAGTACTGGTGGGTACAGGTTTGTCACTGTGTAACATGGGTACAGTACTGGTGGGTACAGGTCTGTCACTATCACACTGGGGTACTGTACTGTTGGGTACAGGTCTGTCACTGTATAACACTGGTATACAGCACTGTTGGGTACAGGTCTGTCACTGTATAACACTGGGATACAGTACTGTTGGGTACAGGTCTGTCACTGTATAACACTGGGGTACAGTACTGGTGGGTACAGGTCTGTCACTGTATACACATTGGGGTACAGTACTGGTGGGTACAGGTCTGTCACTGTATAACACAGGTTTGTCACTATAACACTTGGGTACAGTACTGGTGGGTACAGGTCTGTCACTATAACACTGGGGTACAGTACTGGTGGGTACAGGTCTGTCACTATAACACTGGGGTACAGTACTGGTGGGTACAGGTTTGTCACTATAACACTGGGGTACAGTACTGGTGGGTACAGGTCTGTCACTATAACACTGGGGTACAGTACTGGTGGGTACAGGTCTGTCACTATAACACTGGGGTACAGTACTGGTGGGTACAGGTCTGTCACTATAACACTAGGGTACAGTACTGGTGGGTGTAGGTCTGTCACTGTAAGATTGGGGTTGTCGTGCGGTTGATTTTATTTTGCACCGAATGAGCCGAGTGACGATGTTCGTGGGACAGTGGCGCCGCAGTCTTGCCGAGACCAGTGCTGGCTGATGGGGGTGAGCAGTCTGCCCCCCCACCTCAACCACCACACCCTCGCCCCACTCCCTTGCCTCTCCGCCAACTCCCTTGCCCCTGTCCTCGCCCCTCCCCCAACTCCTATGGCCCTGTCTTCGCCCCTCACCCAACTTCCTCGCCCCTCCCTCACCCCGTCGCTCCTCCCCACACTCCCTCCTCCCAGCCCTTCCCCCACATCCCCGACTACTCCGGCCACAGGAGCTGCTCGCGGTGATCAAAGCTCGCGGTGACTAAAGCTCACGGTGACCCACAGCCCTCGCAGTGACCAAAGCTCGCGGTGACCCACGGCGTTCGCGGTGACCAAAGCTCACGGTGACCCACAGCCCTCGAAGGAACCCAAAGCCATCGCGGTGACCAAAGCTCGCGGTGACTAATGCTCGCGGTGACCCACAGCCCTCACGGTGACCAATGCTCGCGGTGACCCACAGCCCTCATGGTGACCAAAGCTTGCGGTGACCCACAGTCCTCACGGTGACTCAAGTTCGCGGTGACCAAAGCTCACGGTGACCCACAGTCCTCGCAGGAACCCACGGCCATCGCGGTGACCAAAGCTCGCGGTGACCCGTGGCCCTCGCGGTGACTAATGCTCGCGGTGACCCACAGCCCTCACGGTGACTAATGCTCGCGCTGACCCACAGTCCTCACGATGACCAATGCTCGCGGTTACCCACAGCCCTCGCGGTGACCCAAGCTCGCGGTTACCAAAGCTCACGGTGACCCACAGCCCTCGCAGGAACCCACAGCCATCGCAGTGACCAAAGCTCGCGGCGACCCATGTCCCTCGCGGTGACTAATGCTCGCGGTGACCAATGCTCGCGGTGACCCACGGCCCTCGTGGCGACCCACAGCCCTCACGGTGACCGAAGCTTGTGGTAACCCACAACCCTCGCGATGACCAATGCTCTTGGTGACCAAAACTCGCGGTGACCCATGGCCCTCGCGGTGACCAATGCTCGCGGTCACCAAAGCTTGTGGTGACCCACAGCCCTCGCGGTGACCAAAGCTCACGGTGACCCACAGCCCTCGCGGTGACCAAAGCTCGCGGTGACCCACAGCCCTCACGGTGACCAAAGCTTGCGGTGACTAATGCTCGCGGTGACCCACGGCCCTCACGGTGACTAATGCTCGCGGTGGCCCACAGCCCTCGCAGTGACCCACAATCCTCACGGTGACCCACAGTCCTCACGGTGACCAATGCTCGCGGTGACCAATGCTCGCGGTGACCAATGCTCGCGGTGACCAATGCTCGCGGTGACCCACACCTCTCGCGGTGACCCACAGCCCTCGCGGTGACCCACAGCCCTCGCGGTGACCCACAGTCCTCACGGTGACCAATGCTTGCGGTGACCCACAGTCCTCGCGGTGACCCACGGCGCTCGCGGTGACCCACGGCCCTCGCGGTGACCCACGGCCCTCGCGGTGACCCATGGCCCTCGTGGTAACCAATGCACGTGGTGACCCACGACGCTGGCGATGACCCACGACGGTCAGGGTGATCAGTGGTCGGGCTGACCAGTGGTCGGGATGACCGTGTTCGTGGTGACTGTGCTCAGTGTGACCGTGCTCGCAGTGACCCACCATGCTCATGGTGACCAATGCTCGCGGTGACCCACCATGCTCGCGGTGACCACTGCTCGCTGTGACCCTCCTCGTGGTAACCATTGCTTGCGGTGACCCTCCTCACGGTGACCGCGCTCGGTGTGACCCTGCTCGCAGTGACCACTCCTCGCGGTGATTCTCCTCGCGGTGACCCTGCTCGCGGCAACGATTATTGCTGGCCTGTCCTGACAGCAACTGGGGAGCGGCAGGTGTAACTTACCAATGCTTTCCTCTGAACATTTTGTCTCTCCCCCTTTGATTGTAGTTTTTGTGCCTGAAGAACATCCGAACATTCCTGAAAGTTTGTCACGATAAATTCGGACTGAGGAACAGTGAGCTATTCGACCCCTTCGACCTCTTCGATGTGAGGAACTTCGGGAAGGTAAGCGACAGTCTGGTGCATCACTCAACAACTTATACAGCGCCTTTAACGTAGTGAAACGTCCCAAGGCACTTCACAGGAGTGTTATACGATAAATAGGGAGGGGCGAGGCAATGGAGGCATTTGAAAATAAGGATGAGAATTTTGAAATCGAGGCGTTGCTTAACCGGGAGCCAATGTAGGTCAGAGAGCACAGGGGGTGATGGGTGAGCGGGGCTTGGTGCGAGTTAGGACATGGGCAGCCGAGTTTTGGATCACCTCCAGTTCACGTAGGGTAGAATGTGGGAGACCAGACAGGAGTGCATTGGAATAGTCAGGTCTAGAGGTAACAAAGGCACGGATGAGGGTATCAAACAGCGGATGAGCTGAGGCAGGGGTGGAGATGGGCGATGTTACAGAGGTGGAAATATGAAGTCTTAGTTATGCTGCGGATAGGTGGTCAGAAGCTCATTTCAGGGTCAAATATGACTTGGCAATGAATGGAAAATATCCGAGTTTGTCTCGGGGGTCGGGTCCCCTGATACAGGTGGAACTGGAGTGGCCTCGTGTGACGGGGCCTCGTGTGACGGGGCCTCGTGTGACGGGGCCTCGTGTGACGGGTGTGTGTTCGCTGGGAGCAGGAGACGAAGGGGGGAAATGTGAAGATCAGGACCCCCCCCCCCACCCCGCCAGTGACCAGGTCTTGGAGGCTCTCGCGCCCCCAGGAAAGGTCTGTGTCGAGGGGGGGGGGGCGGGGGGGGCGCTGTTGGCCTTGCCCCGTGGCAGTGTGCTGGGGAGGGGTAACTGTCACTTGGAGCGATTCCTGTGGCTCCAGGCCTTGTTGTGCTAATGTTCCTGACGCCGTGAGCTGGCGGGGTCCCTTGCTAAAATTTGAAATCTCTGTTTTGCATTTAATCTCCCCTCGTCTTCCTCCCATCCCCAGGGGAGCTCAGTGTTTCACAGTCCGACTGCTCGCGATGCTCTGAGCCTTTCGCACATTAACTGTTTCCTCTTCTAATTCATGGTGTGTGGCATGGGGGGAGAGAGAGGGAGGGGAGATGGGAAAGGGGGCGAGGGAGAGAGGGGTGAGGGCGGGACAGGAGGAAGGGGGGCGGGTAGAGGGAGAGGCAGGGAGAGTGGTAGATAGAGGGAGTGGGGAGCGAGTTGGGGGGGGAATGAGGGGGGAGTGAGGGGGAATGAGCTGGGGAGGGGAGCTAGGGAAGGGCGCGAGCTGGGGGTGAATGAGTTGTGGAGGAAGGGAGCGAGCTGGGGAGGAGGAGGGGGGGAATGAGCTGGGGAGATGAGTCTTGGGCACAGCCAGAGTGGGTTGGGATCCTCGAGCCTCTCTCAGTGCGGAGTGACCTTACGGGGGATGTAGCTGAAGGAAAGAGCGCTGTGTACAGATTGAGCTGGTGTTGAAGGAGTGTGAATGTCTCTGGTTCTCTGTAATGGGACTAGACATGTCCTTGCAATGTTTTATTCAGTTCTGTGACTGAAGCTAAATATCGGGTGCTGTAAAATGTGGTTTGACATGCTGTCAGGGTAATCGCTGTGTGGTTGACCAGATCCTGACCCGTTCCCAGCGCACAACATCTCACAGGTTAAAACTGCTCAAAGCCAGCCCACCTTCCGCAGCCAGGAGTGATGGGCGCTGTGTGTGATCGGGGTGGGGGGGGATAATGGTGGGGCAGGGGAGGCAATGGGTGGAGTTGGGTGGTAATGGTGGGCACGGCGTGGTAATGGGGTGGGGGGGTGTAATGGTGAGGGCGATAATGTTGGTGGGGGGGGAAATGGGGAGGTGGGGGTTAATGGGGAGAGCTGGGGGTAATGGTGGGAGGGTGGGGTTAATGGGGTGAAAGCGGGTGGGGGCTGTTACCCTGCTTTGGATCCTGTTGACGGGGATATTGTGCCGTATTGTAACGATGTGTGGTGATGGTTGTGTGGGCTGTGGTGCCGATGGTGTCAGGAGCTGGGTGAATATTAGGAGGGTGAGAGGAGGTTGGCCCAACGCTCTCCCAATGGATCTGTGAAACACTGCAGGCCCCGGCCAGCTCACCCTGGCTCGGACGGTCTGCCTGAATAATGTCGAATGTAAAGCATAACATGAGCTCGTCGCCAATAAACCCAACAGGTAATTCAGGAGAAACTTCTTTACCCAGAGAGTGGTGAGAATGTGGAACTCACTACCACAGGGAGGGGTCGAGGTGAATAGCAGAGATGCATTCAAGGGGAAGTTGGATAAACACGCGAGGGAGAAAGGAACAGAAGGATCTGGTGAGAGGGTGGGAGGGTGGAGGCTGGTGTGGAGCATAAACACCGGCACGAAGCAGTGGGCTGTTTCTGTTTCTGTTTCACTGAAAACTGGAGCTCTGGCCAACTTAATCCAGGGTAGAATCATTGACATTTACGGCACAAACCTCCATTCAGCCCCTCGTGACTGTGTTGGCAGAATGGTGCAGAATTTTCTCCCGTTATTCCGCCCCATCCCCCTCGCCCACCCCAGCCCCCGCCCCATTCCCCTGCCCAATCCCCGCCCACCCCAGCCCCCTGGGTGTGGGAGAGCCCAGGGCCGGTGGGGGTGGGGGGGGGCTTCGATCTCTCTGCTCTCCCAGTGCGATCAGCTAACTGCAGCCCGTTTAATTGAAAACATTTTCTGTGCTCGCAGAAACCATGAGCTTTCACTGAGCGCAGCATGTGGAGCCCCTGTTGGTGACTGAATCTCTCTGGGCTTCACTCCAAATCTTCACCCAGCCCACTGACGACCCGTCCCACCCAGTGCTGAGGGGCTGCTGCTCACTGCCTGATGTTTCTGTGGCCAGGGCCACTTCCCAGTCACAGCTCGCACAATCTGCCACCTTGCTGGACGCAGGTGAGCGGGAATATCGTTCTGTGGCTCTGTGTCAACCTCGCTCATATCTGCTGTTATCTCCAACATGATTCTCCTCCCCACCTCACCAGGCAAACGCAAAGAAAGACTTGCATTTCTCTAGCGCCTGTCATCACCTCAAGGCGCTCCAAATGCTTTTAAGCCATGAAGCCCTTCTTTTGAAGTCGAATCACTGTTGTAAGGTGAAAAACACGGCAGCCAATCAGCACACAGTTAAATTACAGTGTTTGTAACAATTAATCCTTCAGTACTGCTGTCAGAATGCTGTTGCTCGTGCGCCCCCCCCCCCGCATCCTCCATTCCCCCCCATCCTCCTTCCTTCTCCCACCTCCCCTTCCTCTCCCACTCCCCCTCCCACTCCTACTCCCCCCTCCCCTCACTCCATCCCCCCTCCCTTCCCCCTTCCCCCTCCCTCTCCCACCCCCTCCCTCAACCAAGTCCCCCTCGATCCCTCCCCCCCACATCCCCTCCCTCTCCCACCCCCTCCCTCCCCTCCCTCTCCCACCCCCTCTCCCTCCCACACCCCCCCTTCCCCCCCTCCCTCTCCCCCCCTCCCTCTCCCCTTTCCCCCCTCTCCCCTTTCCCCCCCTCCTTCTCCCACCCCACCCTCCATCTCCCCCTCCCTCTCCCCGTGCCCCTCCCCCTCCCCACCCCTCATGCTGTCAGAATGCTGTTACTAGTGCGGCCTCCACTCCCACCACCCCCTCCCACCTCGATTCCCCCATTCCCCTCCCCCATTCCGCTCCCCCTTCCCCTCCCTCCCTCTCCCCCTCCCCTTTCCCCCTCCCCTCTCCCCCTCCCCTCTCCTCCCCTCCCCCATTTCCCTCCCCTATTTCCCTCCTCTCTCCCCCTCCCTCTCTCCCTCCCTCCCTCCCCTCCCCCCCCTTTCCCCATCCTCCTCCCTCCCTTTCCCCCTCCTGCTCCCCCTCCCTCCCTCTCCCCCGTCCCTTCCCCCTCACTCTTTCCCCCCCCCCCCCCCATCCTGGTTAGGAAATTGGCTGATTGGTAGGAGACAGAGAGTAGGGATAATGGGCAGGTACTCTAATTAGCAGGTATCTGTGTTGGAGCCTCAACTATTCACAGTATTTATTAATGACTTAGATGGGATAGAAAGACATATATCCCAATTTGCCGATGACACAAAGATCGGCGGCATAGTAGGCAGTGTAGAAGGAAGCATAAACTTACAAAGGGATATTATTAGATGAAGTGAATGGGCAGAACTGTGGCAAATGGATTTAAAAAATGGCAAATGTGAGATCATCCACTTTGGACCTAAAAAGGAAAGAACAGGTACTTTCTAAATGGTGACAGGCTAAAAACAGTGCAGGTCCAAAGAGACATCGTTCAGTGGGGGCAGCGGTGGGGATTCCAGGTACATAGACCATTAAAATGTCATGGATAAATAAAAATAAATAATCATAAAGGCTAATGGAATGCTGGCCTTTATAGCTAAAGGACCAGAATACAAGGGGGTAGAAGTTATGCTGCAGCTGTACAAAGCCCTGGTTAGACCACACCTGGAGCACTGTGAGCAGTTCTGAGCACCACACCGTAGGAAGGATATATTGACCTCGGAGGGAGAGCAGCGTAGGTTTACCAGAATGATACCCGCACTCCAAGGGTTAAATTACGAGTAGAGATTACACAAACTAGGGTTGTATTCCCTGGACTTTAGAGGATTAAGGGGTGATCTAATCGAAGTTTTCAGGATATTAAGGGGAACAGATTGGGTCGATAGAGAGAAACTGTTCCCGCTGGTTGGGGAGTCGAGGACTAGGGGGCATAGTCTAAAGATTCGAGCCAGACCTTTCAGGAGTGAAATTAGGAAACACTTCTACACACAAAGGGCCCAAGTTTCCACATGATTCGCGCCTGATTTTTAGGAGCAACTGGTGGAGAACGGACTATTTTAGAAATCGCAATTCTCCACATTTTGTTTTCTGCAGTTCTAGTCAGGTAGAACAGTTCTAGTTTAGAACAGAATTTTTTCTTCAAAAGGGGGCGTGTCCGGCCACTGACGCCTGATTTGAAAGTTTCCACAGTGAAAATGTACTCCAAACTAAAGTAGAATGGAGCCAGTGAAGATTTTTGTAGAACTGAAAAAACCTGTTCTACATATTAAAAAAATCAGGCGCAGGTTACAAATTAGGCGTCCAGAACGAGGTGGGGGGGTGGGGGGGAAGGGAACTCATTAAATTCGACAATAAATCCTTATTTATACTTCTACAAATATTATACAAATAAATCCAACCTGAATAAACATTTATAAGCCACGAAAAGATTAAATAAACCATCTTCCTACCTGTCTGAAAGTGCTTCAGCCAGGGAGAATTCTGCAGCCGTTCGTGCCGCTGAGCGGGAGGGGGAGAGAGAGAGAGAGAGACAGAGAGGGAGAGAGAGAGAGAAAGTGGGGGGGAGAGGGAGGGAGAGAGAGAGAGAGAGGAGAGAGGGGGGAGGGAGAGAGAGAGGGGGGAGGGAAAGAGAGAGGGGAGAGGGGGGAGGGAAAGAGAGAGGGGAGGGAGGGAGAGAGAGAGAGGGGAGGGAGAGAGAGAGGAGGGAGAGAGGGGAGGGAGGGAGAGAGGGAGGGGAGGGAGAGAGAGAGAGGGAGAGGGAGAGAGAGGGAGGGAGGGAGAGAGAGAGGCGGGGGGGCGTCGGGTCGGGGAACAGGAGCGCGGGTCGGGTCAGTGGGGGGGGGGAGCGGGTGTCGGGTCTCGGGTCGGTGCGGGGGGGTGGGGAGCGGGTCTCGGGGCGGGGGGGGGAGCGGGTCTCGGGGGGTGGGGGGGGAGCGGGTGTCGGGTCTGGTCAGGCGGGGAGCAGGAGCTGGCCGTGGGAGGAGCCCTAGTGAGGCCATTGGGCCAGGGCTGGGGGCTGCCTGCTTCGGGCCCCTCCCACACAGTTCGGTGCCTGGAGCTACTGCACTTGCGTGCCGACTGTAGCGCGCATGTGCAGAGGTCCCGGCACTGTTTTCAGCGCCGGGACCTGGCTCCGCCCCCCCCACAGCTCCTGCTGACTGCGCCAAGGGCCAGAGGACCTGTAAGTAGGTGCAGAATACCGAGGATATTTTTAGGCGCCGTTTTAGGCGCGAAAAACGGGCGCCCAGCTCGGAGGGGCGCCTGTTTTTTTTCTTGTGGAAACTTGGGCCCAATGGGTGGGAGAAGTTTGGAACTCTCTCCCGAAAACGGCAATTGATGCTGGAGCAATTGTTAATTTTAAATCTGAGATTGATCGATTTTTGTTAACCAAAGATATTGAGGGATATGGAGTTAGGTTGCAGATCAGCCATGATCTCAATGAATGGGGGAACAGGCTCGAGGAGCTGAATGGCCTCCTCCTGTTCCTGTGGAACAGGCTCGAGGGGCTGAATGGCCTCCTCCTGTTCCTGTGGAACAGGCTCGAGGGGCTGAATGGCCTCCTCCTGATCCTGTGGAACAGGCTCGAGGGACTGAATGGCCTCCTCCTGTTCCTGTGGAACAGGCTCGAGGGGCTGAATGGCCTCCTCCTGATCCTGTGGAACAGGCTCGAGGGGCTGAATGGCCTCCTCCTGATCCTGTGGAACAGGCTCGAGGGACTGAATGGCCTCCTCCTGTTCCTGTGGAACAGGCTCGAGGGGCTGAATGGCCTCCTCCTGTAAGGCTCAATCGCCAGGGAGAATTGATCCCAGAGTCGCCGGTCTTCCCGCTGAGGGCAGGAACCAGCATCCCGATTGCCAGCCTTCTCTTTGCTCTCGGTGACTTAACGGACTGAGATCCAGGTGTGGTCTCTCGGGGATCTCCACCACTCCCCAAGGAGTAGAGCTCTGCTTCCGCACAACTATTGATAGCCAAACTGAAACTGAAATTGTGTAAGAGATTTAATGTAAAGAGTATTTCTGGGTCTTGGTGTCCCGGGGGGGGGAAGTTTGACATCTGCTTGAGGGGGAGAGGAAGTGTTTTAAAACAGGTGGTTGGCCTGGTTCTCCTTGATCCAGCTAGCAGTTTAAAACAACAGAGGGGCTCAATGGGCCGATTCCAGGGGGCGGTTAACAGTCAACCAGGTTGGTGTGGAACTGAAGTCACCTAAAGGCCCAGACCGGATAAGGACTGCAGGTTTCCTTCCTGAGGGACATCGGTGAACCCGTTGGGTTTTTATGACAATCCGACAATATCACTTTTAAAAAAAAAAGATGAATTTAAATTCTCCAACTGCCATGGTAGCTAACTCATGCTGCCTGTCGACCAGCTCCGCTGGGCGGGCCACATCGTCCACATGCCCAACACAAGACTCCCAAAGCAAGCGTCCTACTCAGAACTCCTACATGGCAAGCGAGCCCCAGGTGGGCAGAGGAAACGTTACAAGGACACCCTCAAAGCCTCCTTGATAAAATGCAACATCCCCACCGACACCTGGGAATCCCTGGCCAAAGATTGTCTTACATGGCAGGATGAGCACCTCGAGTCTTGTCGTCGGGAGCATGCAGAAAACAAGCGCAGGCACCCCACCCACCCTTTCCTTCAACCACTGTCTGTCCCACCTGTGACAGAGACTGTAATTCCCGTATTGGACTATACAGTCACCTGAGAACTCATTTTTAGAGTGGAAGCAAGTCTTCCTCGATTCCGAGGGACTGCCTCTGATGATAATGCCCGTCGGCAACAGCAGGCTCAAGGGGCCAATGGGCTCACTCCTGCTCCTATTTCTTATGTTCTTAAGCATTGTGTTCCACAGTGTCAGCTGTGGCTCAGTGGATAGTACCCTCGCCTCTGAGTCAGAACGTTGTGAGTTCATGACCCACTCCAGAGACTTGAGCACAAAAAAATCTAGGGTGACACTCCAGTGCAGTACTGAGGGAGTGCTGCACTGTCGGAGGGGCAGTACTGAGGGAGTGCTGCACTGTCGGAGGGACAGTACTGAGGGAGTGCTGCACTGTCGGAGGGACAGTACTGAGGGAGTGCTGCACTGTCAGAGGGGCAGCACTGAGGGAGCACCACACTGTCGGAGAGGCAGTGCTGAGGGAGCGCTGCACTGTCGGAGAGGCAGTACTGAGGGAGCGCTGCACTGTCGGAGAGGCAGTACTGAGGGAGCACCACACTGTCGGAGAGGCAGTGCTGAGGGAGCACTGCACTGTCGGAGAGGCAGTACTGAGGGAGCACTGCACTGTCAGAGGGGCAGTACTGAGGGAGCACCACACTGTCGGAGAGGCAGTGCTGAGGGAGCACTGCACTGTCGGAGAGGCAGTACTGAGGGAGCACTGCACTGTCAGAGGGGCAGTACTGAGGGAGCACCACACTGTCGGAGAGGCAGTGCTGAGGGAGCACTGCACTGTCGGAGAGGCAGTACTGAGGGACGCTGCATTGTTTGAGGGGCCATCTTTCGGATGAGACGTCAAAACCAAGGCCCCATCAGCGCTCTCAGGTAAATGTAAAAGATCCTGCGGCACTACTTCGAATAAGAGTACGGGAGTTCTCTCTAGTGTCCTGGCCAATATTTATCCTTCAATCAACATAACAAAAACAGATTATCTGGTCATTATCACATTGCTGTTTGTCGGAGCTTGCTGTGCGCAGGTTGGCTGCTGCGTTTCCCACATTACAACAGTGACTACACTCCAAAAGTACTTCACTGCCTGCAGACGTCTGGTGGTCGTGAAAGGCACTATATCAATGCAAGTCATCTCAGTGCGGGAGGCGGGTTCCGACACGCTGACTCCGGCAGCCCGGGACCCAGCTCTGAGCGGCCACGCCCTGATATGATCAGCCGTTGGGCCTGTACCTGACACAGAGCTCGCCATACACCTGCGGCCGACCGTTCAGAACTATCAGCACCATCTCGCTACAAAAATGCGAAGTTCCTTCCTCATACTTCAGGGAGAATTGTTGGCGGGCTGTCCGAGCACCTTGCACGGTGATTGAGCCCACTCAAGGACTGAGGGAGAAGGTACCCTGAGCAGCCTGGGGGGAGGGGTATACTGTGGGGGGGGGAAGAGGGGTATACTGTGGGCGGGATGGGGGGGAAGAGGGGTATACTGTGGGCGGGGGGGCTAGAGGGGTATACTGTGGGTGGGGAGTGAAGGCCGGTGGAGGGCCTATGCTGGGGTGGGGGACCTAATTTTGAAACACCCTGGGGCATTTTGATGTTGACGGGGCTTTCTAAATGCCGATTGCTCTGCCAATCCTGCCGCCCCCTTCAGCCAGTCAGCCCCCAGTTACTCACTGATTCAAGCCGACAGTGTGACTCTCTGGGGCTTGTACTATACCTGCCGCAAGTGCCCTCTGTTTCTTATTTTTTAAACCAGCTTCTTATCCAATCCCATGTTCGATCCTTCTGTGATTTTAAAATTTAATTAGACCTCTTGTCTACGTCTGCACAAACCATTACCTTCCGATTTCCACAGGACAGTCTGTGCCTGATGTTGGGTAAAGCAGGGAGGGGAGGGGTGGGGAGAGGAGGGGAATGGAGGCGAGGTGGGAGGCCTGTACAAGAGCGGGCCTGAGTGTGAGCGGGGGTGCAGGCACTGAGCTCCTGCCCACATACCTCCAGCAGGTGAGGAGCCACCAGCACTGGTCACGGTGCGATGGAGCAGCGGTTCGGTGTCACATCTCCCATTGGAGGATCAACACTTAGCGGCACATGGGACAACTGAGGACCCAGAGCGAGCGATGCTGTGGCAGTAGTGAGGCAAATCTGGGGGTTTGGTAACATCAAGCTTCGGTGTGGAAGTGATTGAAGGAGGGGGGAGGAGAGGAAGGGAGGCGAGGGGAGGGGACAGAAGGGAGCTGAGGGAGGGGAGGAAGGAGGTGAGGGGGGAGCTGAGGGGTCTGCAGAGATTTTATGCCATGAGAAAGAATCTTTAATGGGAGGCCATTCGATCAGTTGATTTGAGCACTGATGGTCCCAGGACGGTGTCATCAGAGGCTGTTCCTCGGAATCGAGGAAGACTTGCTTCCACTCTTAACATGAGTTCTTAGGTGGCTGTACAGTCCAATATGAGAACAACAGTCTCTGTCACAGGTGGGGCAGATAGTCGTTGAGGGAAGGGGTGATGGGACAGGCTTGCCGCACGCACTTTCCACTGCACACTCTTGGCGACGAGACTCGAGGTGCTCAGCGCCCTCCCGGATGCGCTTCCTCCACTTAGGGCGGTCTTTGGCCAGGGTCTCCCAGGTGTCGGTGGGGATGTTGCACTTTATCAGGGAGACTTTGAGGGTGTCCTTGTAACGTTTCCTCTGCCCACCTTTGGCTTGTTTGCCGTGAAGGAGTTCCGAGTTCAGCGCTTGCTTTGGGAGTCTCGTGTCTGGCATGCGGACTGTGTGGCCTGCCCAGCGGAGCTGATCAAGTGTGGTCAGTGCTTCGATGCTGGGGATGTTGGCCTGGTCAAGGACACTGATGTTGCTGCATCTGTCCTCCCAGGGGATTTGTAGGATCTTGCGGAGACATCGTTGGTGATATTTCTTCAGCAACTTGAGGTTGGGCTGGTGTCGACAGTCGAGGGACATCCAACTGTGGGGCTTGGGCCAAGTGTGCACTGATCGTCCACTGATTATCTTCTGTCACAGTCTTTAATATTGTCCTTGTGTTTGCTGTGGGTTAAAGAAAGTGTCGTTTGCTGCAGAAATATTAATCACATCGAGGGCTTGGCCAAGCAACGGGACCTGCTCATGGGGATTTACACATTGGGTGTTCTGTGGGACATAATCCCGACGTTCCTTAAGGATTAGTGTGGAAGGATGGAATGAGTGCCCGTGAAGTGTGTTTGATGTGTGAAGTGTGCTGTGTTTACAGAGGGGACAGTGTCTCAGTGATGGCTATGATGATGATGAGGTGTGACTGAGAGACATTGTCACAAGAACATTAGAAATAGGAGCAGGAGTTGGCCATCTGACCCCGCAATTTAATAAGATCATGGCTGATCTGATCATGGACTCAGCTCCACTTCCCTGCCCACTCCCCATGACCCTTTTCCCTTATCGCTCAAAAATCTGTCCATCTGCACCTTAAATATATTCAATGACCCAGCCTCTACAGCTCTGTGGGGCAGAGAATTCCACAGATTTACAACCCTCTGAGAGAAGAAATTCCTTCTCATCTCAGTTTTAAATGGGATGCCCCTTATTCTGAGACTTTCCCCTCTAGTTTTAGTTTCCCCTATGAGTGGAAACATCCTCTCTGCATCCATCTTGTTGAGCCCTCTCATTATCTCATATGTTTCGATAATATCACCTCTCATTCTTCTGAACTCCAATGAATAGAGGCCCAACCTACACAACCTATCCTCAAAAGTCAACCCCCTCATCTCCGGAATCAACCCAGTGAACCTTCTCGAAACAGCCTCCAAAGCAAATATATCCTTCTTTAAATACGGAGAACAAAACTGTACGCAGTACTCCAGGTGTGGCCTCACCAAGACCCTGTACATTTGTAGCAGGACTTCTCTGCTTTTATACTCCATCCCACTTGCAATAAAGGCCACCCCAACATTCCATTTGCCTTCCTGATTACTTGCTGTACCTGCATACTAACTTTTTGTGTTTCATGTACAAGGACCCCCAGGTCCCTCTGTGCTGCAGCACAGAGATGGAGACTGTTTCTCCCCATCGGACTCCCGCTCACACATCCCATTGTCAGAGAGGGAGGCGAGGAGCCACATGCAGACAGGATTTCTGCACATTCTCTGCTCCCAAAGGTGATTGGATAGAAACTGCAAGACATCAATGCCACACAGCATAATCTTATCATTGAACCCTGACTGTGTGTGTGTGTGAGACAGTCGGTACTCCAGCAGGAAATGCTCTGTCGTACTGTATAGCTTGATGTCTATCCATTATTAATCCTCATAACATTCAATCCCATCGGATTATAGTTAGTAACAGTAATACAACCATAAACTAGAGTTCAACGTAACTCTTTCCGGTTATTCCTCAATCATATTACAGTCCTGGAACACGCACGTGCCCATCTGTATTCCAGCGCTGTAACACTGCGTGCATTATCTCTGTTTCAGCCCGACATCACTCTCCCATTTATTGGTCTGTATTTGGAGTCGGGTGTATTAACCATGGAGAGGATGGGGCTGTAGCCCCAGGCCCATCAAATAAATGTAGGAAAAAAATAATGCCTGCCAAATAGGCTGAATAGGATAGACAATAAGAGAGGAAAAACAAAACTGAGGAACATATTGTTTGTTATCAAAACCAGAATATATACCAACTTCATACAGAATACATGCTGTTATTGTTCAATATACCGGCCTATGTTTTCAGACTCAGAATCAGAATCAGAATTAGAATCAGACATGTGATGTAATGAACATGAACAAACAGAACCAGCGCCCCTTTGGATCTGTTTACCCCAGGCGCATCCGGCCCTGACTGCAGTGCATGCTCCGTGTGAGGATCGATCGGTGTTAGTGTGTGAACAATGCTCGGGGAGTGTGAGGGTCAATCGGTGTTACTGTGTGAACAATACTCGGAGAGTGTGAGGATCGATCGGTGTTACTGTGTGAACAATGCTCGGGGAGTGTGAGGGTCAATCGGTGTTACTGTGTGAACAATATGCGGAGTGTGTGAGGATCGATCGGTGTTACTGTGTGAACAATACTCGGGGAGTGTGTGAGGATCAATCGGTGTTATTGTGTGAACAATACTCGGAGTGTGTGAGGATCGATCGGTGTTACTGTGTAAACAATACTCGGGGAGTGTGTGAGGATCGATCGGTGTTACTGTGTGAACAATACTCGGGCAGTGTGTGAGGATCGATCGGTGTTACTGTGTGAACAATACTCGGAGTGTGTGAGGATCGATCGGTGTTACTGTGTGAACAATACTCGGGGAGTGTGTGAGGATCGATCGGTGTTACTTTGTGAACAATACTCGGGGAGTGTGTGAGGATCGATCATTGTTACTGTGTAAACAATACTCGTGGAGTGAGGGGATCGATCAGTGTTACTGTGTGAACAATACTGGGGGAGTGTGAAGATAGATCGGTGTTACTGTGCGAACAATACTCGGGTAGCGTGTGAGGATCGATCGGTGTCACTGTGTGAACAATACTCGGGGAGTATGCGAGGGTCCATCGGTGTTACTGTGTGAACAATACTCGGGGAGTGTGTGAGGATCGATCGGTGTTACTCTGTGAACAATACTCGGGGAGTGTGTGAGGATCGATCGGTGTTACTGTGTGAACAATACTCGGGGAGTGTGTGAGGATCGATCGATGTTACTGAGTGAACAATACTCGGGAGTGTGAGGATCGATCGGTGTTACTGTGTGAACAATACTCGGGGAGTGTGAGGATCGATCGATGTTACTGAGTGAACAATACTCGGGGAGTGTGAGGATCAATCGGTGTCACTGTGTGAACAATACTCGGGGAGTATGTGAGGGTCCATCGGTGTTACTGTGTGAACAATACTCGGGGAGTGTGTGAGGATCGATCGGTGTTACTCTGTGAACAATACTCGGGGAGTGTGTGAGGATCGATCGGTGTTACTGTGTGAACAATACTCGGGGAGTGTGTGAGGATCGATCGATGTTACTGAGTGAACAATACTCGGGGAGTGTGAGGATCGATCGGTGTTACTGTGTGAACAATATTCGGGGAGTGTGAGGATCGATCGGTGTTGCTGTGTGAACAATACTCGGGGAGTATCAGGATCGATCGGTGTTACTGTGTGAACAATATTCGGGGAGTGTGTGAGCATCGATCTGTGTTACTGTGTGAACAATACTCGGGGAGTGTGATGATCGATCTGTGTTACTGGTGAACAATACTCGGGGAGTGTGAGGATCGTTCGGTGTTACTGTGTGAACAATACTCGGGGAGTGTGAGGATCGAACGGTGTTACGATGTGAACAATACTCGGGGAGTGTGTGATCATCGATTGGTGTTACTGTGTGAACAATACTCGGGGAGTGTGTGAGGATCGATCGGTGTTACTGTGTGAACAATACTCCGGGAGTGTGTGAGGATCGATCGGTGTTACTGTGTGAACAATACTCGGGGAGTGTGTGAGGATCGATCGGTGTTACTGTGTGAACAATACTCGGAGTGTGTGAGGATCGATCGGTGTTACTGTGTGAACAATATTCGGGGAGTGTGTGAGGATCGATCGGTGTTACTGTGTGAACAATACTCGGGGAGTGTGTGAGGATCGATCGGTGTTACTGTGTGAACAATACTCGGAGTGTGTGAGGATCGATCGGTGTTACTGTGTGAACAATACTCGGGGAGTGTGTGAGGTTCGATCGGTGTTACTGTGTGAACAATACTCGGGGAGTGTGAGGATCGATCTGTGTTACTGTGTGAACAATACTCGGGAAGTGTGAGGATCGATCGGTGTTATTGTGTGAACAATACTCGGAGTGTGTGAGGATCGATCGGTGTTACTGTGTGAACAATATTCGGGGAGTGTGTGAGGATCGATCGGTGTTACTGTGTGAACAATACTCGGGGAGTGTGAGGATCGATCGGTGTTACTGTGTGAACAATACTCGGGGGAGTGTGAGGATCGATCGGTGTTACTATGTGAACAATACTCGGGGAGTGTGTGATCATCGATCGGTGTTACTGTGTGAACAACACTCGGGGAGTGGGTGAGGATCGATCGGTGTTACTGTGTGAACAATGCTCGGGGAGTGGTAGGATTGATCGGTGTTACTGTGTGAACAATACTCGGGGAGTGGTAGGATCGATCGGTGTTACTGTGTGAACAATGTTCGGAGAGTGTGAGGATCGATCGGTGTTACTGTCTGAACAATACTCGGGGAGTGTGAGGATCGATCGGTGTTATTGTGTGAACAATACTCGGAGTATGTGAGGATCGATCGGTGTTACTGTGTGAGCAATAATCGGAGTGTGTGAGGATCGATCGGTGTTACTGTGTGAACAATGCTCGGCGAGTGTGTGAGGATCGATCGGTGTTACTGTGTGAACACGACTCGGGGTGTCTGAGGATCGATCGGTGTTATTGTGTGAACAATACTCGGAGTGTGTGAGGATCGATCGGTGTTACTGTGTGACCAATACTCGGGGAGTGTGAGGATCGATCAGTGTTGCTGTGTCAACAATGCTCGGGTAGTGTGTGAGGATCGATCTGTGTTGCTGTGTGAACAATACTCGGAGAGTATCAGGATCGATCGGTGTTACTGTGTGAACAATACTCGGGGAGTGGGTGAGCATCGATCTGTGTTACTGTGTGAACAATACTCGGGGAGTGTGAGGATCGATCGGTGTTACTGTGTGAACAATACTCGGGGGAGTGTGAGGATCGATCGGTGTTACTATGTGAACAATACTCGGGGAGTGTGTGATCATCGATCGGTGTTACTGTGTGAACAACACTCGGGGAGTGTGTGAGGATCGATCGGTGTTACTGTGTGAACAATGCTCGGGGAATGTGTGAGGATCGATCGGTGTTACTGTGTGAACAATACTCGGAGTGTGTGAGGATCGATCGGTGTTACTGTGTGAACAATGCTCGGGGAATGTGTGAGGATCGATCGGTGTTACTATGTGAACAATACTCGGGGAGTGTGTGAGGATCGATCGGTGTTAATGTTTGAACAATACTCGGGGAGTGTGTGAGGATCGATCGGTGTTACTGTTTGAACAATACTCGGGGAGTTTGTGAGGGTCGATCGGTGTTACTGTTTGAACAATGCTCGGGGAGTGTTGGGATCGATCGGTGTTACTGTGTAAACAATACTCGGGGAGTGTGAGGATCAATCGGTGTTACTGTGTGAACAATACACGGAGTGTGTGAGGATCGATCGGTGTTACTGTGTAAACAATATTCGGGGAGTGTGAGGATCGATCGGTGTTACTGTGTGAACAATACTCGGGGAGTGTTTGAGGATCGATCAGTGTTACTGTGTGAACAATACTCGGGGAGTGTGTGAGGATCGATCAGTGTTACTGTGTAAACAATACTCGGGGAGTGTGTGAGGATCGATCGGTGTTACTGTGTGAACAATACTCGGGGAGTGTGAGGATCGATCGGTGTTACTGTGTGAACAATACTCGGGGAGTGGGAGGATCGATCGGTGTTACTGTTTGAACAATACTCGGGGAGTGTGTGAGGATCGATCGGTGTTACTGTGTGAACAATACTCGGGGAGTGTGAGGATCGATCGGTGTTACTGTGTGAACAATGCTCGGGAGCGTGTGACGATCGATCGGTGTTACTGTGTGAACAATATGCGGAGGGTGTGATGATCGATCGGTGTTACTGTGTGAACAATACTCGGGGAGTGTGAGGATCGATCGGTGTTACTGTGTGAACAATGCTCGGGAGCGTGTGACGATCGATCGGTGTTACTTTGTGAACAATACTCGGGGAGTGTGTGAGGATCGATCGGTGTTACTGTGTGAACAATAATCGGGGAGTGTGTGAGGATCGATCTGTGTTGCTGTGTGAACAATGCTCGGGGAGTGTGTGAGGATCGATCTGTGTTGCTGTGTGAACAATGCTCGGGGAGTGTGTGAGGATCGATCGGTGTTACTGTGTGAACAATGCTCTGGGAGTGTGAGGATCGATCGGTGTTATTGTGTGAACAATACTCGGGGAGTGTGTGAGGATCGATCGGTGTTACTGTGTGAACAATACTCGGGGTGTGTGTGAGGATCGATCGGTGTTACTGTGTGAACAATACTCGGGCAGTTTGTGAGGATCGATCGGTGTTACTGTGTGAACAATACTCGGAGTGTGTGAGGATCGATCGGTGTTACTGTGTGAACAATATTCAGGGAGTGTGTGAGGATCGATCGGTGTTACTGTGTGAACAATACTCGGAGTGTGTGAGGATCGATCGGTGTTACTGTGTGAACAATACTCGGGCAGTTTGTGAGGATCGATCGGTGTTACTGTGTGAACAATACTCGGGCAGTTTGTGAGGATCGATCGGTGTTACTGTGTGAACAATGCTCGGGGAGTGTGAGGATCGATCGGTGTTACTGTGTGAACAATACTCGGGGAGTGTGAGGATCGATCGGTGTTACTGTGTGAACAATACTCGGGGAGTGTGAGGATCGATCGGTGTTACTGTGTGAACAATACTCGGGGAGTGTGAGGATCGATCGGTGTTACTGTGTGAACAATGCTCGGGGAGTGTGAGGATCGATCGGTGTTACTGTGTGAACAATACTCGGGGAGTGTGTGAGGATCGATCGGTGTTACTGTGTGAACAATACGTGGAGTGTGTGAGGATCGATCGGTGTTACTGTGTGAACAATGCTCGGGGAGTATGAGGATCGATCGGTGTTACTGTGTGAACAATGCTCGGGGAGTGTGAGGATCGATCGGTGTTACTGTGTGAACAATACTCGGGGAGTGTGTGAGGATTGATCGGTGTTACTGTGTGAACAATACGTGGAGTGTGTGAGGATCGATCGGTGTTACTGTGTGAACAATGCTCAGGGAGTGTGTGAGGATCGATCGGTGTTACTGTGTGAACAATACTCGGGGAGTGTGAGGATCGATCTGTGTTACTGTGTGAACAATACTCGGGGAGTGTGAGGATCGATCGGTGTTACTGTGTGAACAATACTCGGGGAGTGTGAGGATCGATCGGTGTTACTGTGTGAACAATACTCGGGGAGTGTGAGGATCGATCGGTGTTACTGTGTGAACAATACTCGGGGAGTGTGTGAGGATCGATCGGTGTTACTGTGTGAACAATACTCGGGGAGTGTGAGGATCGATCGGTGTTACTGTGTGAACAATACTCGGGGAGTGTGTGACGATCGATCGGTGTTACTGTGTGAACAATACTCGGGGAGTGTGTGATAATCGATCGGTGTTACTGTGTGAACAATACTCGGGGAGTGTGTGATAATCGATCGGTGTTACTGTGTGAACAATACTCGGGGAGTGTGTGATAATCGATCGGTGTTAGTATGTGAACAATACGTCGAGTGTGTGAGGATCGATCGGTGTTACTGTGTGAACAATACGTCGAGTGTGTGAGGATCGATCGGTGTTACTGTGTGAACAATACACGGGGAGTGTGTGATAATCGATCGGTGTTACTGTGTGAACAATACTCGGGGAGTGTGTGAGGATCGATCGGTGTTACTGTGTGAACAATACTCGGGGAGTTTGTGAGGGTCGATCGGTGTTACTGTTTGAACAATGCTCGGGGAGTGTTGGGATCGATCGGTGTTACTGTGTAAACAATACTCGGGGAGTGTGAGGATCAATCGGTGTTACTGTGTGAACAATACACGGAGTGTGTGAGGATCGATCGGTGTTACTGTGTAAACAATATTCGGGGAGTGTGAGGATCGATCGGTGTTACTGTGTAAACAATATTCGGGGAGTGTGTGAGGATCGATCGGTGTTACTGTGTAAACAATACTCGGGGAGTGTGAGGATCAATCGGTGTTACTGTGTGAACAATACACGGAGTGTGTGAGGATCGATCGGTGTTACTGTGTAAACAATATTCGGGGAGTGTGAGGATCGATCGGTGTTACTGTGTGAACAATACTCGGGGAGTGTTTGAGGATCGATCAGTGTTACTGTGTGAACAATACTCGGGGAGTGTGTGAGGATCGATCAGTGTTACTGTGTGAACAATACTCGGGGAGTGTGAGGATCGATCGGTGTTACTGTGTAAACAATACTCGGGGAGTGTTTGAGGATCGATCAGTGTTACTGTGTGAACAATACTCGGGGAGTGTGAGGATCGATCGGTGTTACTGTGTGAACAATACTCGGGGAGTGGGAGGATCGATCGGTGTTACTGTTTGAACAATACTCGGGGAGTGTGTGAGGATCGATCGGTGTTACTGTGTGAACAATACTCGGGGAGTGTGAGGATCGATCGGTGTTACTGTGTGAACAATGCTCGGGAGCGTGTGACGATCGATCGGTGTTACTGTGTGAACAATATGCGGAGGGTGTGATGATCGATCGGTGTTACTGTGTGAACAATACTCGGGGAGTGTGAGGATCGATCGGTGTTACTGTGTGAACAATGCTCGGGAGCGTGTGACGATCGATCGGTGTTACTTTGTGAACAATACTCGGGGAGTGTGTGAGGATCGATCGGTGTTACTGTGTGAACAATGCTCGGGGAGTGTGTGAGGATCGATCTGTGTTGCTGTGTGAACAATGCTCGGGGAGTGTGTGAGGATCGATCGGTGTTACTGTGTGAACAATGCTCTGGGAGTGTGAGGATCGATCGGTGTTATTGTGTGAACAATACTCGGGGAGTGTGTGAGGATCGATCGGTGTTACTGTGTGAACAATACTCGGGGTGTGTGTGAGGATCGATCGGTGTTACTGTGTGAACAATACTCGGGCAGTTTGTGAGGATCGATCGGTGTTACTGTGTGAACAATACTCGGAGTGTGTGAGGATCGATCGGTGTTACTGTGTGAACAATATTCAGGGAGTGTGTGAGGATCGATCGGTGTTACTGTGTGAACAATACTCGGAGTGTGTGAGGATCGATCGGTGTTACTGTGTGAACAATACTCGGGCAGTTTGTGAGGATCGATCGGTGTTACTGTGTGAACAATACTCGGGCAGTTTGTGAGGATCGATCGGTGTTACTGTGTGAACAATGCTCGGGGAGTGTGAGGATCGATCGGTGTTACTGTGTGAACAATACTCGGGGAGTGTGAGGATCGATCGGTGTTACTGTGTGAACAATACTCGGGGAGTGTGAGGATCGATCGGTGTTACTGTGTGAACAATACTCGGGGAGTGTGAGGATCGATCGGTGTTACTGTGTGAACAATACTCGGGGAGTGTGTGAGGATCGATCGGTGTTACTGTGTGAACAATACGTGGAGTGTGTGAGGATCGATCGGTGTTACTGTGTGAACAATGCTCGGGGAGTATGAGGATCGATCGGTGTTACTGTGTGAACAATGCTCGGGGAGTGTGAGGATCGATCGGTGTTACTGTGTGAACAATACTCGGGGAGTGTGTGAGGATTGATCGGTGTTACTGTGTGAACAATACGTGGAGTGTGTGAGGATCGATCGGTGTTACTGTGTGAACAATGCTCAGGGAGTGTGTGAGGATCGATCGGTGTTACTGTGTGAACAATACTCGGGGAGTGTGAGGATCGATCTGTGTTACTGTGTGAACAATACTCGGGGAGTGTGAGGATCGATCGGTGTTACTGTGTGAACAATACTCGGGGAGTGTGAGGATCGATCGGTGTTACTGTGTGAACAATACTCGGGGAGTGTGAGGATCGATCGGTGTTACTGTGTGAACAATACTCGGGGAGTGTGTGAGGATCGATCGGTGTTACTGTGTGAACAATACTCGGGGAGTGTGAGGATCGATCGGTGTTACTGTGTGAACAATACTCGGGGAGTGTGTGACGATCGATCGGTGTTACTGTGTGAACAATACTCGGGGAGTGTGTGATAATCGATCGGTGTTACTGTGTGAACAATACTCGGGGAGTGTGTGATAATCGATCGGTGTTACTGTGTGAACAATACTCGGGGAGTGTGTGATAATCGATCGGTGTTAGTATGTGAACAATACGTCGAGTGTGTGAGGATCGATCGGTGTTACTGTGTGAACAATACGTCGAGTGTGTGAGGATCGATCGGTGTTACTGTGTGAACAATACACGGGGAGTGTGTGATAATCGATCGGTGTTACTGTGTGAACAATACTCGGGGAGTGTGTGAGGATCGATCGGTGTTACTGTGTGAACAATACTCGGGGAGTTTGTGAGGGTCGATCGGTGTTACTGTTTGAACAATGCTCGGGGAGTGTTGGGATCGATCGGTGTTACTGTGTAAACAATACTCGGGGAGTGTGAGGATCAATCGGTGTTACTGTGTGAACAATACACGGAGTGTGTGAGGATCGATCGGTGTTACTGTGTAAACAATATTCGGGGAGTGTGAGGATCGATCGGTGTTACTGTGTGAACAATACTCGGGGAGTGTTTGAGGATCGATCAGTGTTACTGTGTGAACAATACTCGGGGAGTGTGTGAGGATCGATCAGTGTTACTGTGTAAACAATACTCGGGGAGTGTGTGAGGATCGATCGGTGTTACTGTGTGAACAATACTCGGGGAGTGTGAGGATCGATCGGTGTTACTGTGTGAACAATACTCGGGGAGTGGGAGGATCGATCGGTGTTACTGTTTGAACAATACTCGGGGAGTGTGTGAGGATCGATCGGTGTTACTGTGTGAACAATACTCGGGGAGTGTGAGGATCGATCGGTGTTACTGTGTGAACAATGCTCGGGAGCGTGTGACGATCGATCGGTGTTACTGTGTGAACAATATGCGGAGGGTGTGATGATCGATCGGTGTTACTGTGTGAACAATACTCGGGGAGTGTGAGGATCGATCGGTGTTACTGTGTGAACAATGCTCGGGAGCGTGTGACGATCGATCGGTGTTACTTTGTGAACAATACTCGGGGAGTGTGTGAGGATCGATCGGTGTTACTGTGTGAACAATAATCGGGGAGTGTGTGAGGATCGATCTGTGTTGCTGTGTGAACAATGCTCGGGGAGTGTGTGAGGATCGATCTGTGTTGCTGTGTGAACAATGCTCGGGGAGTGTGTGAGGATCGATCGGTGTTACTGTGTGAACAATGCTCTGGGAGTGTGAGGATCGATCGGTGTTATTGTGTGAACAATACTCGGGGAGTGTGTGAGGATCGATCGGTGTTACTGTGTGAACAATACTCGGGGTGTGTGTGAGGATCGATCGGTGTTACTGTGTGAACAATACTCGGGCAGTTTGTGAGGATCGATCGGTGTTACTGTGTGAACAATACTCGGAGTGTGTGAGGATCGATCGGTGTTACTGTGTGAACAATATTCAGGGAGTGTGTGAGGATCGATCGGTGTTACTGTGTGAACAATACTCGGAGTGTGTGAGGATCGATCGGTGTTACTGTGTGAACAATACTCGGGCAGTTTGTGAGGATCGATCGGTGTTACTGTGTGAACAATACTCGGGCAGTTTGTGAGGATCGATCGGTGTTACTGTGTGAACAATGCTCGGGGAGTGTGAGGATCGATCGGTGTTACTGTGTGAACAATACTCGGGGAGTGTGAGGATCGATCGGTGTTACTGTGTGAACAATACTCGGGGAGTGTGAGGATCGATCGGTGTTACTGTGTGAACAATACTCGGGGAGTGTGAGGATCGATCGGTGTTACTGTGTGAACAATGCTCGGGGAGTGTGAGGATCGATCGGTGTTACTGTGTGAACAATACTCGGGGAGTGTGTGAGGATCGATCGGTGTTACTGTGTGAACAATACGTGGAGTGTGTGAGGATCGATCGGTGTTACTGTGTGAACAATGCTCGGGGAGTATGAGGATCGATCGGTGTTACTGTGTGAACAATGCTCGGGGAGTGTGAGGATCGATCGGTGTTACTGTGTGAACAATACTCGGGGAGTATGAGGATCGATCGGTGTTACTGTGTGAACAATGCTCGGGGAGTGTGAGGATCGATCAGTGTTACTGTGTGAACAATACTCGGGGAGTGTGTGAGGATTGATCGGTGTTACTGTGTGAACAATACGTGGAGTGTGTGAGGATCGATCGGTGTTACTGTGTGAACAATACTCGGGGAGTGTGAGGATCGATCGGTGTTACTGTGTGAACAATGCTCGGGGAGTGTGAGGATCGATCGGTGTTACTGTGTGAACAATACTCGGGGAGTGTGTGAGGATCGATCGGTGTTACTGTGTGAACAATACGTGGAGTGTGTGAGGATCGATCGGTGTTACTGTGTGAACAATGCTCGGGGAGTATGAGGATCGATCGGTGTTACTGTGTGAACAATACTCGGGGAGTGTGTGAGGATCGATCGGTGTTACTGTGTGAACAATACGTGGAGTGTGTGAGGATCGATCGGTGTTACTGTGTGAACAATGCTCAGGGAGTGTGTGAGGATCGATCGGTGTTACTGTGTGAACAATGCTCGGGGAGTGTGAGGATCGATCGGTGTTACTGTGTGAACAATACTCGGGGAGTGTGTGAGGATTGATCGGTGTTACTGTGTGAACAATACGTGGAGTGTGTGAGGATCGATCGGTGTTACTGTGTGAACAATGCTCAGGGAGTGTGTGAGGATCGATCGGTGTTACTGTGTGAACAATACTCGGGGAGTGTGAGGATCGATCTGTGTTACTGTGTGAACAATACTCGGGGAGTGTGAGGATCGATCGGTGTTACTGTGTGAACAATACTCGGGGAGTGTGAGGATCGATCGGTGTTACTGTGTGAACAATACTCGGGGAGTGTGAGGATCGATCGGTGTTACTGTGTGAACAATACTCGGGGAGTGTGTGAGGATCGATCGGTGTTACTGTGTGAACAATACTCGGGGAGTGTGAGGATCGATCGGTGTTACTGTGTGAACAATACTCGGGGAGTGTGTGACGATCGATCGGTGTTACTGTGTGAACAATACTCGGGGAGTGTGTGATAATCGATCGGTGTTACTGTGTGAACAATACTCGGGGAGTGTGTGATAATCGATCGGTGTTACTGTGTGAACAATACTCGGGGAGTGTGTGATAATCGATCGGTGTTAGTATGTGAACAATACGTCGAGTGTGTGAGGATCGATCGGTGTTACTGTGTGAACAATACGTCGAGTGTGTGAGGATCGATCGGTGTTACTGTGTGAACAATACACGGGGAGTGTGTGATAATCGATCGGTGTTACTGTGTGAACAATACTCGGGGAGTGTGTGAGGATCGATCGGTGTTACTGTGTGAACAATACTCGGGGAGTTTGTGAGGGTCGATCGGTGTTACTGTTTGAACAATGCTCGGGGAGTGTTGGGATCGATCGGTGTTACTGTGTAAACAATACTCGGGGAGTGTGAGGATCAATCGGTGTTACTGTGTGAACAATACACGGAGTGTGTGAGGATCGATCGGTGTTACTGTGTAAACAATATTCGGGGAGTGTGAGGATCGATCGGTGTTACTGTGTGAACAATACTCGGGGAGTGTTTGAGGATCGATCAGTGTTACTGTGTGAACAATACTCGGGGAGTGTGTGAGGATCGATCAGTGTTACTGTGTAAACAATACTCGGGGAGTGTGTGAGGATCGATCGGTGTTACTGTGTGAACAATACTCGGGGAGTGTGAGGATCGATCGGTGTTACTGTGTGAACAATACTCGGGGAGTGGGAGGATCGATCGGTGTTACTGTTTGAACAATACTCGGGGAGTGTGTGAGGATCGATCGGTGTTACTGTGTGAACAATACTCGGGGAGTGTGAGGATCGATCGGTGTTACTGTGTGAACAATGCTCGGGAGCGTGTGACGATCGATCGGTGTTACTGTGTGAACAATATGCGGAGGGTGTGATGATCGATCGGTGTTACTGTGTGAACAATACTCGGGGAGTGTGAGGATCGATCGGTGTTACTGTGTGAACAATGCTCGGGAGCGTGTGACGATCGATCGGTGTTACTTTGTGAACAATACTCGGGGAGTGTGTGAGGATCGATCGGTGTTACTGTGTGAACAATAATCGGGGAGTGTGTGAGGATCGATCTGTGTTGCTGTGTGAACAATGCTCGGGGAGTGTGTGAGGATCGATCTGTGTTGCTGTGTGAACAATGCTCGGGGAGTGTGTGAGGATCGATCGGTGTTACTGTGTGAACAATGCTCTGGGAGTGTGAGGATCGATCGGTGTTATTGTGTGAACAATACTCGGGGAGTGTGTGAGGATCGATCGGTGTTACTGTGTGAACAATACTCGGGGTGTGTGTGAGGATCGATCGGTGTTACTGTGTGAACAATACTCGGGCAGTTTGTGAGGATCGATTGGTGTTACTGTGTGAACAATACTCGGAGTGTGTGAGGATCGATCGGTGTTACTGTGTGAACAATATTCAGGGAGTGTGTGAGGATCGATCGGTGTTACTGTGTGAACAATACTCGGAGTGTGTGAGGATCGATCGGTGTTACTGTGTGAACAATACTCGGGCAGTTTGTGAGGATCGATCGGTGTTACTGTGTGAACAATACTCGGGCAGTTTGTGAGGATCGATCGGTGTTACTGTGTGAACAATGCTCGGGGAGTGTGAGGATCGATCGGTGTTACTGTGTGAACAATACTCGGGGAGTGTGAGGATCGATCGGTGTTACTGTGTGAACAATACTCGGGGAGTGTGAGGATCGATCGGTGTTACTGTGTGAACAATACTCTGGGAGTGTGAGGATCGATCGGTGTTACTGTGTGAACAATGCTCGGGGAGTGTGAGGATCGATCGGTGTTACTGTGTGAACAATACTCGGGGAGTGTGTGAGGATCGATCGGTGTTACTGTGTGAACAATACGTGGAGTGTGTGAGGATCGATCGGTGTTACTGTGTGAACAATGCTCGGGGAGTATGAGGATCGATCGGTGTTACTGTGTGAACAATGCTCGGGGAGTGTGAGGATCGATCGGTGTTACTGTGTGAACAATACTCGGGGAGTGTGTGAGGATTGATCGGTGTTACTGTGTGAACAATACGTGGAGTGTGTGAGGATCGATCGGTGTTACTGTGTGAACAATGCTCAGGGAGTGTGTGAGGATCGATCGGTGTTACTGTGTGAACAATACTCGGGGAGTGTGAGGATCGATCGGTGTTACTGTGTGAACAATACTCGGGGAGTGTGAGGATCGATCGGTGTTACTGTGTGAACAATACTCGGGGAGTGTGAGGATCGATCGGTGTTACTGTGTGAACAATACTCGGGGAGTGTGTGAGGATCGATCGGTGTTACTGTGTGAACAATACTCGGGGAGTGTGAGGATCGATCGGTGTTACTGTGTGAACAATACTCGGGGAGTGTGTGACGATCGATCGGTGTTACTGTGTGAACAATACTCGGGGAGTGTGTGATAATCGATCGGTGTTACTGTGTGAACAATACTCGGGGAGTGTGTGATAATCGATCGGTGTTAGTATGTGAACAATACGTCGAGTGTGTGAGGATCGATCGGTGTTACTGTGTGAACAATACGTCGAGTGTGTGAGGATCGATCGGTGTTACTGTGTGAACAATACACGGGGAGTGTGTGATAATCGATCGGTGTTACTGTGTGAACAATACTCGGGGAGTGTGTGAGGATCGATCGGTGTTACTGTGTGAACAATGCTCGGGGAGTGTGTGAGGATCGATCGGTGTTACTGTGTGAACAATACTCGGGGAGTGTGTGAGGATCGATCGGTGTTACTGTGTGAACAATACTCGGGGAGTGTGTGAGGATCGATCGGTGTTAGTATGTGAACAATACGTCGAGTGTGTGAGGATCGATCGGTGTTACTGTGTGAACAATACTCGGAGTGTGTGAGGATCGATCGGTGTTACTGTGTGAACAATGCTCGGGGAATGTGTGAGGATCGATCGGTGTTACTGTGTGAACAATACTCGGGGAGTGTGTGAGGATCGATCGGTGTTAATGTTTGAACAACACTCGGGGAGTGTGTGAGGATCGATCGGTGTTACTGTTTGAACAATACTCGGGGAGTTTGTGAGGGTCGATCGGTGTTACTGTTTGAACAATGCTCGAGGAGTGTTGGGATCGATCGGTGTTACTGTGTAAACAATACTCGGGGAGTGTGAGGATCAATCGGTGTTACTGTGTGAACAATACACGGAGTGTGTGAGGATCGATCGGTGTTACTGTGTAAACAATATTCGGGGAGTGTGAGGATCGATCGGTGTTACTGTGTGAACAATACTCGGGGAGTGTTTGAGGATCGATCAGTGTTACTGTGTGAACAATACTCGGGGAGTGTGTGAGGATCGATCAGTGTTACTGTGTAAACAATACTCGGGGAGTGTGTGAGGATCGATCGGTGTTACTGTGTGAACAATACTCGGGGAGTGTGAGGATCGATCGGTGTTACTGTGTGAACAATACTCGGGGAGTGGGAGGATCGATCGGTGTTACTGTTTGAACAATGCTCGGGGAGTGTGTGAGGATCGATCGGTGTTACTGTGTGAACAATACTCGGGGAGTGTGTGAGGATCGATCGGTGTTACTGTGTGAACAATACTCGGGGAGTGTGTGAGGATCGATCGGTGTTACTGTGTGAACAATACTCGGGGAGTGTGAGGATCGATCGGTGTTACTGTGTGAACAATGCTCGGGAGCGTGTGACGATCGATCGGTGTTACTGTGTGAACAATATGCGGAGGGTGTGATGATCGATCGGTGTTACTGTGTGAACAATACTCGGGGAGTGTGAGGATCGATCGGTGTTACTGTGTGAACAATGCTCGGGGAGTGTGTGAGGATCGATCGGTGTTACTGTGTGAACAATACTCGGGGAGCGTGTGACGATCGATTGGTGTTACTTTGTGAACAATACTCGGGGAGTGTGTGAGGATCGATCGGTGTTACTGTGTGAACAATAATCGGGGAGTGTGTGAGGATCGATCTGTGTTGCTGTGTGAACAATGCTCGGGGAGTGTGTGAGGATCGATCGGTGTTACTGTGTGAACAATACTCGGGCAGTTTGAGAGGATCGATCGGTGTTACTGTGTGAACAATACTCGGAGTGTGTGAGGATCGATCGGTGTTACTGTGTGAACAATATTCAGGGAGTGTGTGAGGATCGATCGGTGTTACTGTGTGAACAATACTCGGAGTGTGTGAGGATCGATCGGTGTTACTGTGTGAACAATACTCGGGCAGTTTGTGAGGATCGATCGGTGTTACTGTGTGAACAATACTCGGGCAGTTTGTGAGGATCGATCGGTGTTACTGTGTGAACAATGCTCGGGGAGTGTGAGGATCGATCGGTGTTACTGTGTGAACAATACTCGGGGAGTGTGAGGATCGATCGGTGTTACTGTGTGAACAATACTCGGGGAGTGTGAGGATCGATCGGTGTTACTGTGTGAACAATACTCGGGGAGTGTGAGGATCGATCGGTGTTACTGTGTGAACAATGCTCGGGGAGTGTGAGGATCGATCGGTGTTACTGTGTGAACAATACTCGGGGAGTGTGTGAGGATCGATCGGTGTTACTGTGTGAACAATACGTGGAGTGTGTGAGGATCGATCGGTGTTACTGTGTGAACAATACTCGGGGAGTGTGTGAGGATCGATCGGTGTTACTGTGTGAACAATACTCGGGGAGTGTGTGAGGATCGATCGGTGTTACTGTGTGAACAATACTCGGGGAGTGTGAGGATCGATCGGTGTTACTGTGTGAACAATACTCGGGGAGTGTGTGACGATCGATCGGTGTTACTGTGTGAACAATACTCGGGGAGTGTGTGATAATCGATCGGTGTTACTGTGTGAACAATACTCGGGGAGTGTGTGATAATCGATCGGTGTTAGTGTGTGAACAATACGTCGAGTGTGTGAGGATCGATCGGTGTTACTGTGTGAACAATACGTGGAGTGTGTGAGGATCGATCGGTGTTACTGTGTGAACAATACACGGGGAGTGTGTGATAATCGATCGGTGTTACTGTGTGAACAATACTCGGGGAGTGTGTGAGGATCGATCGGTGTTACTGTGTGAACAATGCTCGGGGAGTGTGTGAGGATCGATCGGTGTTACTGTGTGAACAATACTCGGGGAGTGTGTGAGGATCGATCGGTGTTAGTATGTGAACAATACGTCGAGTGTGTGAGGATCGATCGGTGTTACTGTGTGAACAATACACGGGGAGTGTGTGATAATCGATCGGTGTTACTGTGTGAACAATACTCGGGGAGTGTGTGAGGATCGATCGGTGTTACTGTGTGAACAATACTCGCCCCTTTTTAGCTTTGTGTTAGGACACCGCAGGAAGGGAAGCTCACCGCCTGTTTGTAACTACAGTATGTGGATTATTGGCAGCAGATGGGTTACAACAGTGAGCACACATTGGCTGTAAGGCGCTTTGGGAGGTTCTGAGATCGTGAAAGGCACCACAGAAATGCAAGTCTTTCTTTTCATTGAATCATAGATAATTACCACACAGAAGGAGGACATACCGGTCGACCAAGAGTTATCCAGCCCAATCCCACTTTCGATCTCTTGGTCCGTAGCTCTGTGGATTATGGCACTTTAAGTGCACCACCAAGTACTTTCTCAATGTGGTGAGGGTTTCTGCCTTTGCCACCCTTTCAGGAAGTGAGTTCCAGATCCCCACCACCCTCTGGCTGAAGACATGTTTACTGGGATGTTGACCACATCGAGTCTGCCAGTGAATTCTTTCACGGTTGAAGGCACCAATGAGCAGCTGGATTCGGGACCAGGAACAGTTTCGAGTGGGAGCCAGACATTGAGTGAATGAAGTTCTGGTGTTTGTTCCAACGGTTCATGAACTCTGAGGGCAGCAAGGATCACGTTCCAGCTGGGACGATTCCAGGTTCATTCATGGCCCTCAGGTTCAGGCGACGGGTGTGTGAGCTGGAGTCTCAGCCAGCCAATCTTCGGGGTGGCTTTGCATCAATAGCTTTTGATACAAGGAAGGTCATTAAGTGCTCCCTGTGGTGCAGCGCTGGCTCTGTCTATCTGGCACATCACCCAGACACTGCAAGCCCAATCAGGAGTTTACCATCGGGACAGTTGGAAAGGATTATGTGCAACAAGCGCGATGAATGAGTGGAGTACCTGAGTCCCCCACACACACCAGGAAAGGTCCAGGCTTCATCCCCGGTCTTCGCTGAGTTAAATGACCTCACCCGGTCACAGCTACAATTGTCCTCAGTGCCCCTGGGTTAGAAGGGTGGTGGAGGGGCAGCGATATTTGGGGGGATATGGGGAAACGGGAGTCACATATGGGGGACGAGAGGAGTGTCTCTATCGATTTCCAGAAGGCATCTGATAAGCTTCAGCGTAAGAGATTATCAGCAAAAATAAAAGCTCATGGAATTGGAGCTGACCTTGGGACAAGGGGTGGTATTTATTGGGGAAGTGGAAGGTAGAAAGTAGGGATACAGGAGCTTTCTCTGATTGATGGAATGTGAAAAGTGGTGTGCCCCGGGGGAGAGTGTCCATGGGCTGTGGGCGTGGGAGGGGAGGGTGTCCGTGGGTTGTGGGTTGTGGGCGGGGGAGGGGAGGGTGTCCATGGGCTGTGGGCGGGGGAGGGGAGGGTGTCCGTGGGTTGTGGGCGGGGGAGGGGAGGGTGTCCATGGGCTGTGGGCGGGGGAGGGGAGGGTGTCCGTGGGTTGTGGGCGGGGGAGGGGAGGGTGTCCGTGGGCTGTGGGCGTGGGAGGGGAGGGTGTCCGTGGGTTGTGGGCGGGGGAGGGGAGGGTGTCCGTGGGTTGTGGAATGTCCAGGATTGATAAACTTTAAACCCACTGTGTGGGTTGCTAGGATTGCTCTAACTGCTAGCGAGGTAATCAATGATTAATATTAGCATCGATACAGCCAGCACCTCCTCTTGCAGTGTCTCCAAGCGATTCAGACAGAAAGTTAGAATTTGAACCCAGTCAAGGTAACCTTGAGCTAGCATGGTACAGACTGAGAGAGGCTGGTTCAGTCTGCACACAACCAGTCCCCCGGGCTGTTAATCAGGTAATCTCGGTCCTGGCTGGTTAAACAAATTATTTTATCAAAATACATATTATATCAAACAATCAAAGTGCTGATAACATTTCTATTGCCTTTCCCACTGGGACATTTAGTGCGGAGGACAATGTGTAAAACAGCATGATATGGAGAATGGGAGATGCCACATGGGGCAGTGGAACCCTGTGGGACACCATCAGCAGAAATCAGTTTATTCTCAGTGTGATTTACACAACAGTTGTGATAGCAATACACAAGTGGGGAGGGCCCCAAACACACTGACTCTCACTGGGGTACAGGTCCCACACACACTGACTCTCACTGGGGTACAGGTCCCACACACACTGACTCTCACTGGGGTACAGGTCCCACACACACTGACTCTCTGGGGTATGGGTCCCTCACACACTGACTCTCACTGGGGTACGGGTCCCACACACACTGACTCTCACTGGGGTACGGGTCCCACACACACTGACTCTCACTAGGGTACGGGTCCCACACACACTGACTCTCACTGGTGTACGGGTCCCACACACACTGACTCTCACTGGGGTACGGGTCCCACACACACTGACTCTCACTGGGGTACGGGTCCCACACACACTGACTCTCACTGGGGTACGGGTCCCACACACACTGACTCTCACTGGGGTACGGGTCCCACACACACTGACTCTCACTGGGGTACGGGTCCCACACACACTGACTCTCACTGGGGTATGGGTCCCACACACACTGACTCTCACTGGGGTATGGGTCCCACACACACTGACTCTCACTGGGATACGGGTCCCACACACACTGACTCTCACTGGGGTACGGGTCCCACACACACTGACTCTCACTGGGGTATGGGTCCCACACACACTAACTCTCACTGGGGTACGGGTCCCACACACACTGACTCCAGGGACGGAGTCTGGGGTCTACTTTGTCTGCGTCGCTCAGTACCGCCTCTGTTTATGTGCACAATATCAACTTAAGGTAGCTTGAGGTAGCAATCTGGGCTTTGCTTATTCCGGTCATTTCTGAAAGCAGAGAGGTCAGACGGTGGGTCAGTGAACTGGCCTGTGGGATCAGAAGTATCCGTGTCGCTCTGTGTGAATACGCTGGCATGTTTTGGGATGTGTGTTGTCGTGGTTTAGTTGCTGCGATGTTCCCAGAGTGGGTTTTTCCTGAGTGTGGTTTCCGGATCAGACTGAATATCCAGTGTGATTTGCGTGCTACCTATTTTAAGCTGCGATTCAGTGTGTGAGAAATGCTGATCAAGCTTCACAGCTGGTGCCCTGGTGTTCACAGCAAGGAAAGGGAAAGGAGAGTGTCTACAACTGGCACTGGCTGCTCCTCTCCTGGGAAATAGTAAGTGAACCGCTCTGAAACACTCTCTTCCATTATAGTACCAACCAGGCATGAGCAGGTTCAGAACTCTGATCTGAATCACCAGGACAGCTTGCACAGACTGGGCTTGTGTTCCCTCGCATGTAGAAGGTTCAGGGGTGATCTGATCGAGGTGTTTGATGATTAAAGGAGTTCATGGACTCGAGAGAAAGAAACGATTTCCTCTGATGGGGGGAGTCCAGAACAAGGGGGCAGAATGTTCAGGGGTGATGTCAGGAAGTACTTCTTCACACAAAGGGCAGTGGGATTCTGGAACTCTCTTCCCCAAAAAGCTGTGGAGTCTGGGGGTCAGTTGAAAATGTCAAAACTGAGATTTTTGTTGGGAAAGGGTATTAAAGGTTACGGCACTAAGCTGGGGAAATGGAGTTAAGATACAGAGCAGCCATAATTTGATAGAATGCTGGAACAGGCACAGGGGCCTCCTCCTCCTCCTATCTTCATTGACGTGAATTGGTTTCAGCCATGCTCAGTGAGTAGCTCTCTCACTTCAGAGTCAGAAGGTTGTGGGTTCAAGTCCCACTCCAGAAACATGAGCACAAAATCCAGGCTGACACTCGTGGTGCAGTACTGAGGGAGCGCCGCACTGTCGGAGGGGCAGTACTGAGGGAACGCCGCACTGTCGGAGGGGCAGTACTGAGGGAGCGCCGCACTGTCGGAGGGGCAGTACTGAGGGAGCGCAGCACTGTCAGAGGGGCAGAACTGAGGGAGCGCCGCACTGTCGGAGGGGCAGTACTGAGGGAACGCCGCACTGTCGGAGGGGCAGTACTGAGGGAGCGCCGCACTGTCGGAGGGGCAGTACTGAGGGAGTGCAGCACTGTTGGAGGGGCAGAACTGAGGGAGCGCCGCACTGTCGGAGAGACAGTACTGAGGGAACGCCGCACTGTCGGAGGGGCAGTACTGAGGGAGCGCCGCACTGTCGGAGGGGCAGTACTGAGGGAGCGCTGCACTGTCGGAGGGGCAGTACTGAGGGAGCGCCGCACTGTCGGAGGGGCAGAACTGAGGGAGCGCCGCACTGTTGGAGGGGCAGTACTGAGGGAGCGCCGCACTGTCGGAGTGGCAGTACTGAGGGAGCGCTGCACTGTCGGAGGGGCAGTACTGAGGGAGCGCCGCACTGTCGGAGGGGCAGTACTGAGGGAGCGCCGCACTGTCGGAGGGGCAGTACTGAGGGAGCGCCGCACTGTCAGAGGGTCAGTACTGAGGGAGCGACGTGCTGTCGGAGGGTCAGTACTGAGGGAGTGCTGCACTGTCGGAGGGTCAGTACTGGGGGACCGCTGCATTGAAGATAAATTTTAAAATGAGGCCAAGTCTGCCTGATCAGGTGGACAGTAATGAGCCCCTGGCCCGATTCAAAGAGTGGATAATGCTGGCTTATATAATATGTGAGGTTAAGCTATCAAGGTATAAGGAGCAAATGCAGGTAAATGGAACTTCACTTTAATTGATATTTGTGAGAGATGTGATGAAGCAAGATATAAATGCAATTATTTCTTCTTCACTCAACCTTGAGTTACAAGAATCTGTAACAAGATCAGTATCTGGTTGCTTACTGTCAGCGGGTCTGGCCTGACGAACTGAACGTGAAGGGTTTCAGTCAGCACAATACGAGAGTTATGTTCTGAGATAAACAAATGTACAATGGGGAGTTTGCAGTCTCCAGGTACACTTCCGGATTATCTGGAGTTTTATCGGAAACGGGAAGGACTTTGAAAGGGGCAAATTGTGTCTCCAACTATTCAGAACAAATGTAATGTAAAATAAAGAAAAAAAATAAAGATTTCTATCGCTCCTTTCACGACCACCGGATGTCCCAAAGTACAGCCAATGAAGTAATTTTGGAGTGTAGTCAGTGTTGTAATGTGGGAAACATGGCAGCCAATTTGCGCACAGCAAGCTCCCACACACAGCAATGTGATAATGACCAGATAATCAGTTTTTTTTGTTATGTTGACTGAGGGATAAATATTGGCCGGGACATCAGAAAGCTAAATGATAAAAGGATAAACGTTGCGTCCAGACCCTCGTGTCGTGCTACAGAGTGTCGACTGATTGTATGTGACACACGTTGGGAAATCTCAGAGGGAACTGTCAGGACCCCCCATATCAACGCAAATTCTCGGGAGCATTGTGTTACCAAAAGAGAGATGTGTTGCGAGCATCACAAACGACAACACCACATGGCAGTTGCCAATTGTGACAGAGCCAAAACAAACATTAATTTGTAAGGGCCGAGTGCTTGTGAAAACACCAGAAACTGACTGGAGAGTTGGGCTGTTAGCCGGCGAATGTTGGATCGCCAACGCTGAACAAATATCCCAAATAACACAGGGAGGTACCTTCTGCTCAAACAGGAACATCAGAAATGGAGTTTGCTCAAATCGAGGATTGGAGTGTCTATAGAATGTAACAGCTGTGGTGGGATGGGTGGGACTGACTGGTCTTGTGTTTTATTGGACACCAGGGAAATTTAACAGGACTGTTGAAAGGCGACATTTCAAGTTCCCAGCTGGTGAGAATTATTTCACTGAGTTACATTGAGTCTGCAGCACAGAAACAGGCCATTCGGCCCCACTGCTCCGTGCCGGTGTTTTCTGCTCCACACCAGCCTCCTCTCTCCCCATCTCCATACCTTTCTATTCCTTTCTCCCTCGTGTTTATCCTGCCTCCCATTAAGTGCATCTCTGCTATTCGCCTCAACCCCTCCCTGTGGTAGTGAGTTCCACATTCTCTCTGCACTCTGGGTAAAGAAGTATCTCCTGAATTCCCGATTGGATTTATTAGTGACTGTCTTATATTGATGGCCCCCAGTTCTCACAGTTTGTTCTTGCAGCAACAACAACAACAACTTGTATTTATGTAGCACCTTTAACCTCGTGAAATGTCCCAAGGCGCTTCAAAGGAGTGTTATACGATAAATCACCGCATAAGTAGAAATTAGCGCAGGTGACTGTTATGTCTTCAGATGCTCTAATAATGACTCCACGAGACAATGTGTTATACTTGAACTGTATTGACCTTAGTCCATTTAATGTAACTCCAGAGTGAGGATCACACCTGGTGGCCTACCTTTTATACTAGGCCAGGCACACCTGTACAGGTAGCCTACAAATCTCCCACTGCAGTGCCCTCTGGTGGCACACCTTGTAATAGTACAAGCAGTGACCATGTCGGATACAAGACAGTGACCAAAAGCTTGATCAAAGAGGTAGGTATTAAGGAGCGTCTTGAAGGAGGATAGAGTGGTTTAGGCAGGGAGTTCCAGAGCTTGAGGCCGAGGCATCAGAAGGCACGGCCACTGATGGTTGAGCGATTAGAATCAGGGATGCTCAGGAGGGCAGAATATTTCAGCAGGTAGATATATCCTCAGTATCTGGTGAAACAAGTTCAAAGTTATGCATGAACATAAGAGGAAGTTCTGGGCCCAAGTTTCCACACGATAAAAAACGGGCGCCCCTCCGAGCTGGGCGCCCGTTTTTCGCGCCTAAAACGGCGCCGGAAAAAAACCTCGCGATTCTGGAGCGCCCTGCAGCTCCTTGTCTGTTTGGCGTGGCGCCCAGGGGGGCGGAGCCTACCACTCGCGCCGATTTTGTAAGTGGGAGGGGGCGGGTACTATTTAAATTAGTTTTTTTCCTGCCGGCAACCCTGCGTGTGCGCGTTGGAGCGTTCGCGCACGCGCAGTGTGAAGGAAACATTGGCACTCGGCCATTTTTGTAGTTCTTTGTAGCTGTTTAATTTTTGAACATTTTTTAATAAAAGCACATTGCCATCAGCACATCAGCACTGAGGCTTCCTGCAGCCTTCTCACTGTCTCCTTCCCGCCCGCCGTCTGGAATGTCTTCCTCCCCCCCCCCCTGCTGCGTTTGGGCGGGCCCGCACTCCCTCCCTCCCGCCGTCGGGAACCGCTTCCTCCTCCCCCCCCTGCCGTCGGGAACGAACGAACGAACTTGTGAGGCTGGCTGAAGCACTTTCACACAGGTAGGAAGATGGTTTATTTAATCTTTTCTTTGCTTATAAATGTTTATTCAGGTTGGATTTATTTGTATAATATTTGTGTAAGTATAAATAAGGATTTATTGTAGAATTTAATGAGTTCCCTCCCCCCCCCCCACCTCGTTCTGGACGCCTAATTTGTAACCTGCGCCTGATTTTTTAATGAGTAGAACAGGTTTTTTCAGTTCTACAAAAATCTTCACTTGCTCCATTGTAAGTTAGTTTGGAGTACGTTTTCACTGTGGAAACTTTGAAATCAGGCGTCAGTGGCCGGACACGCCCCCTTTTGAAGAAAAAATTCTGTTCCAAAGTAGAACTGTTCTACCTGACTAGAACTGCAGAAAAAAAAATGTGGAGAATTGCGATTTCTAAAATAGTCCGTTCTCCACCAGTTGCTCCTAAAAATCAGGCGCAAATCATGTGGAAACTTGGGCCCTCTGTGTTTGGCCCAAAGCCCAATCCTAGCTTTGTCTCTGGGCCGGTGCTGTGTTTGGGCCCAGGGTTTGCAGCACACACGTGCTGGTCATTTCTGCCTCGCTTCACCCCTGAGAGAGGGACAAGGCCTTCGCTCGTTCCATCAGCTGGCAAACTCTGGACAATTGATCTGGAGGCAACATCTTGGCGGAAGCTGAGAGACTTTGGAACATTCCACATTACCACAGGAGTCAGAGTGACAGATAATCGAGAGAAGCTGTTCAACCCGCTGCTCGTCTCAGCGACTGACTCGGTGTCACACCCACAGTACAAGAATCATCCGCTCATGGGGGGAGACAGGGGTAGGGTGGGGGGTGTTGAGAGAGAAGGGGAGGGGGAGATGGGGGAGAGAGAGGAGGAGGGGGAGATGGGGGAAAGAGAGGAGGAGGGGGAGTTGGGGGAGAGAGAGGGGGAGATGGGGGAGAGAGAGGAGGAGGGGGAGTTGGGGGAGAGAGAGGGAGAGATGGGGGAGAGAGAGGAGGAGGGGGAGATGGGGGAGATGGGGGAGAGAGAGGAGGAGGGGGAGATGGGGGAGAGAGAGGGGGAGATGGGGAGAGAGAGGAGGAGGGGGAGATGGGGGAGAGAGAGGAGGGGGGAGAGAAGAGGAGGAGGGGGAGATGGGGGAGAGAAGAGGAGGAGGGGGAGATGGGGGAGAGAGGAGGAGGAGGGGGAGATGGGGGAGAGAGGAGGAGGAGGGGGGGATGGGGGAGAGAGGAGGAGGAGGGGGGGATGGGGGAGAGAGGAGGAGGATGGGGGGATGGGGGAGAGAGGAGGAGGGGGCGATGGGGGAGAGAGGAGGAGGAGGGGGGATGGGGGAGAGAGAGGAGAAGGGGGAGATGTGGGAGAGAGAGAGATGATGGGGAGAGAGGAGGAGGGGGAGATGGGGGAGAGAGAGGAGGAGGGGGAGATGGGGGAGAGAGAGGAGGAGGAGATAGGGAAGAGAGAGGAGGAGGGGGAGATGGGGGAGAGAGAGGAGGAGGGGGAGATGGGGGAGAGAGAGATGAGGAGGGGGAGATGGGCAAGAGAGAGGAAGGGGTAGGGGGAGATGGGCAAGAGAGAGGAAGGGATATGGGGAGATGGGCAAGAGAGAGGAGGGGGTGGAGGGAGATGGAAGATGGGCAAGAGAGAGGAGGGGGTGGGGGAGATGGGCAAGAGAGAGGAGGGGGTGGAGGGAGATGGGAGATGGCAAGAGAGAGGAGGGGGTGGGAGGATATGGGGAGATGGGCAAGAAGGAGGGGGTGGGGGGAGAGGAGGGGGGTGGGGGAGGAAGAGAGGAGGGGGAGGAGGATGGGGGGGAAGAGAGGAGGAGGAGGGGGGGAAGAGAGGAGGAGGAGGTGGGGTAGAGAGAGGTGGAGGAGGAGGTGGGGGAGAGAGAGGTGGAGGAGGAGGTGGGGGAGAGAGAGGAGGTGGGGGAGGTGGGGGAGAGAGAGGTGGAGGAGGAGGTGGGGGAGAGAGAGGAGGTGGGGGAGGCAGAGGAGGAGGGGAGGTGGGGGAGAGAGAGGAGGAGGGGAGGTGGGGGAGAGAGATGGGGAGGAGGTGGAGATGGGGGAGAGAGAGAGGGATGGGGAGAGAGAGAGAGAGGAGGGGAGAGATGGGAGAG
>NC_091996.1:40351455-40393955 GCF_044704955.1 Pristiophorus japonicus
CTCCTCCCCCCCTCGCCCTCTCTCCTCCCCCCCTCGCCCTCTCTCCTCCCCCCTCGCCCTCTCTCCTCCCCCCGCGCCCTCTCTCTTCCCCCCAATGCCCTCTCTCTCCCTCGCCCTCTCTCCCCCTCGCCCTCTCTCTCTCTCCCCCTCGCCCTCTCTCTCTCTCCCCCTCGCCCTCTCTCTCTCTCCCCCTCGCCCTCTCTCTCTCTCCCCCTCGCCCTCTCTCTCTCTCGCCCTCGCCCTCTCTCTCGCCCTCGCCCTCTCTCTCTCTCGCCCTCGCCCTCTCTCTCTCTCCCCCTCGCCCTCTCTCTCTCTCCCCGTCGCCCTCTCTCCCCCCTTATCCTCTCTCTCTTCCCCCCCTCGCCATCTCTCTCCCCCTCGCCCTCGCTCTCCCCCTCGCCCTCTCTCTCTCTCTCCCCCTCGCCGTCTCTCTCTCTCCCCCTCTCCCTCTCTCACTCCCCCTCGCCCTCTCTCTCTCTCTCTCCCCCTCGTCCTCTCTCTCTCCCACTCGCCCTCTCTCTCTCCCACTCGCCCTCTCTCTCTCCCACTCGCCCTCTCTCTCTCCCACTCGCCCTCTCTCTCTCCCCCTCGTCCTCTCTCTCCCCCCTCTTCGCCCTCTCACTCTCCCCCCTCTTCGCCCTCTCACTCTCCCCTCGCCCTCTCTCTCTCCCCCTCGTCCTCTCTCTCCCCCACCTTCTCCCCCACACCTTCTCCCCCCCCACCCTCGCCCTCTCTCTCGCCCTCTCTCCTCCCCCTCGCCCTCTCTCCACCTCCGTCGCCCTCTCTCCCCCCCTCCTTTGTCATCTCTCCTCCCCCCCTCGCCCTCTCTCCTCCCCCCCTCGCCCTCTCTCCTCCCCCCCTCGCCCTCTCTCCTCCCCCCATCGCCCTCTCTCTTCCCCCCTCACCCTCTCTCCCCCCCCTCGCCCTCACTTTTCCCCTCACCCTGTCTCTCTCTCTCCCCCTCGCACACTCTCTCTCACTCACCCTCTCTCACTCTCCCCTCGCTCTCTCTCTCTCTCTCCCCCTCGCCCTCTCTCTCTCTCCCCCTCGCCCTCTCTCTCTCTACCCCTCGCCCTCTCTCTCTCTCCCCGTCGCCCTCTCTCTCTCGCTCCCCGTCGCCCTCTCTCCCCCCTTAACCTCTCTCACTCCCCCTCTCCCCTCTCTCTCCCCCTCACCATCTCTCTCCCCCTCACCATCTCTCTCCCCCTCGCTCTCTCCCCCTCGCCCTCTCTCTCTCTCCCCTCGCTCTCTCTCTCTCATTCCCCCTCATCCTCTCTCATTCCCCCTCGTCCTCTCTCTCCCCCCTCGTCGCCCTCTCACTCTCCCCCTCGCCCTCTCTCCCTCGCCCTCTCTCTCTCTCTCTCCCCCTCGCCCTCTCTCTCTCTCTCTCCCCCTCGCCCTCTCTCTCTCTCCCCCTCGCCCTCTCTCTCTCCACCTCGCCCTCTCTCTCTCTCGCCCTCGCCCTCTCTCTCCCCGTCGCCCTCTCTCTCTCCCCGTCGTCCTTTCTCTCTCCCCCTCGTCCTCTCTCTCCCCCCCTCGCCCTCTCTCCACCCCCCCTGCCCTCTCTCCGCCACCCACCTCGCCCTCTCTCTCCACCCCCTCGCCCTCTCTCTCCACCCCCTCGCCCTCTCTCTCCACCCCCTCGCCCTCTCTCTCCACCCCCTCGCCCTCTCTCTCTCTCCCCGTCGTCCTCTCTCTCTTCCCCTCGCCCTCTCTCTCTCCTGCTCGTCTTCTCTCTCACCCCCTCGCCCTCTCTCTCTCCCCCCCATCCTCTCTTTCCCCCTCTTCGCCCTCTCACTCTCCCACTCGCCCTCTCACCCTCCCCCTCGCCCTCTCTCACCCCCACCTTCTCTCCCCACCCCACCCTCGCCCTCTCTCTCGCCCTCTCTCCCCCCTCCATCGCCCTCTCTCCCCCTCCCTCGTCATCTCTCCTCCCCCCCCTCGCCCTCTCTCCTCCCCCCCTCGTCCTCTCTCTTCCCCCCCAATGCACTCTCTCTCTCCCCTTCGCCCTCTCTCTCTCTCTCCCCCTCGTCCTCTCTCTCTCTCCCCCTCGCCCTCTCTCTCTCTCCCCCTCGCCCTCTCTCTCTCCCCCTCGCCCTCTCTCTCTCTCTCTCTCCCCCTCGCCCTCTCTCTCTCTCCCCGTCGCCCTCTCTCCCCCCTTATCCTCTCTCTCTCCCCCCCTCGCCCTCGCTCTCTCCCCCTCGCCCTCTCTCTCTCCCTGTCACCTTCTCTCTCTCTCCCTGTCACCTTCTCTCTCTCTCCCCGTCGCACTCTCTCTCTCTCCCCCTCACCCTCTCTCCCCCCTTATCCTCTCTCTCTCCCCCTCTCCCTCTCTCTCCCCCTCGCCATCTCTCTCCCCCTCGCCCTCGCTCTCTCCCCCTCGCCCCTCTCTCTCTCTCTCTCCCCCTCGCCCTCTTTCACTCCCCCTCGCCCTCTCTCTCTCTCCCCGTCGCCCTCTCTCTCTCCCCGTCGTCCTTTCTCTCTCCCCCTCATCCTCTCTCTCTCCCCCTCGCCCTCTCTCTTTCCCCCCCGTCGCCCTTTCTCTCCCCCCGTCGCCCTCTCTCTCCCCCCGTCGCCCTCTCTCTCCCCCCCTCGCCCTCTCTCTCTCCCCCTCGCCCTCTCTCTCTCCCCCCCTCGTCCTCTCTCTCTCTCCCCCCTCGCCCTCTCTCTCTCCCCCCCTCGCCCTCTCTCTCTCCCCCCCTCGCCCTCTCTCTCTCCCCCCCTCGCCCTCTCTCTCTCCCCCTCTCGCCCTCTCTCTCTCCCCCCCTCGCCCTCTCTCTCTCCCCCCGTCGCCCTCTCTCTCCCCGTCGCCCTCTCTCTCCCTCTCTCCCTCTCCCCCTCGCGCTCTCTCTGTCCCCCTCGCCCTCTCTCTGTCCCCCTCGCCCTCTCTCTCTCCCCCTCGCCCTCTCTCTCTCCCCCTCGCCCTCTCTTCCCCCCCCTCGCCCTCTCTTCCCCCCCCTCGCCCTCTCTTCCCCCCCCTCGCCCTCTCTTCCCCCCCCTCGCCCTCTATTGCCCCCCCTCGCCCTCTATTGCCCCCCTCGCCCTCTCTCTCCACCCCCTCGCCCTCTCTCTCCATCCCCTCGCCCTCTCTCTCTCTCTCCCCCCCTCGCCCTCTCTCTCTCCCCCTCGTCCTCTCTCTCTCCCCCTCGTCCTCTCTCTCTCCCCCTCGTCCTCTCACTCTCCCCCCTCATCTTCTCTCCCCCCCTCGTCCTCTCACTCTCCCACTCGCCCTCTCACTCTCCCCCTCGTCCTCTCTCTCTCCCACTCGCCCTCTCTCTCTCCCACTCGCCCTCTCTCTCTCCCACTCGCCCTCTCTCTCTCCCACTCGCCCTCTCTCTCTCCCCCTCGTCCTCTCTCTCCCCCCTCTTCGCCCTCTCACTCTCCCCCCTCTTCGCCCTCTCACTCTCCCCTCGCCCTCTCTCTCTCCCCCTCGTCCTCTCTCTCCCCCACCTTCTCCCCCACACCTTCTCCCCCCCCACCCTCGCCCTCTCTCTCGCCCTCTCTCCTCCCCCTCGCCCTCTCTCCACCTCCGTCGCCCTCTCTCCCCCCCTCCTTTGTCATCTCTCCTCCCCCCCTCGCCCTCTCTCTCTCCCCCTCGCCCTCTCTCTCTCCCCCTCGCCCTCTCTTCCCCCCCCTCGCCCTCTCTTCCCCCCCCTCGCCCTCTCTTCCCCCCCCTCGCCCTCTCTTCCCCCCCCTCGCCCTCTATTGCCCCCCCTCGCCCTCTATTGCCCCCCCTCGCCCTCTCTCTCCACCCCCTCGCCCTCTCTCTCCATCCCCTCGCCCTCTCTCTCTCTCTCCCCCCCTCGCCCTCTCTCTCTCCCCCTCGTCCTCTCTCTCTCCCCCTCGTCCTCTCTCTCTCCCCCTCGTCCTCTCACTCTCCCCCCTCATCTTCTCTCCCCCCCTCGTCCTCTCACTCTCCCACTCGCCCTCTCACTCTCCCCCTCGTCCTCTCTCTCTCCCACTCGCCCTCTCTCTCTCCCACTCGCCCTCTCTCTCTCCCACTCGCCCTCTCTCTCTCCCACTCGCCCTCTCTCTCTCCCCCTCGTCCTCTCTCTCCCCCCTCTTCGCCCTCTCACTCTCCCCCCTCTTCGCCCTCTCACTCTCCCCTCGCCCTCTCTCTCTCCCCCTCGTCCTCTCTCTCCCCCACCTTCTCCCCCACACCTTCTCCCCCCCCACCCTCGCCCTCTCTCTCGCCCTCTCTCCTCCCCCTCGCCCTCTCTCCACCTCCGTCGCCCTCTCTCCCCCCCTCCTTTGTCATCTCTCCTCCCCCCCTCGCCCTCTCTCCTCCCCCCCTCGCCCTCTCTCCTCCCCCACTCGCCCTCTCTCCTCCCCCCCTCGCCCTCTCTCTCCCCCTCGCCCTCACTTTTCCCCTCACCCTGTCTCTCTCTCTCCCCCTCGCACACTCTCTCTCACTCACCCTCTCTCACTCTCCCCTCGCTCTCTCTCTCTCTCTCTCCCCTCGCCCTCTCTCTCTCTCCCCTCGCCCTCTCTCTCTCTCTACCCCTCGCCCTCTCTCTCTCTCCCCGTCGCCCTCTCTCTCTCGCTCCCCGTCGCCCTCTCTCCCCCCTTAACCTCTCTCACTCCCCCTCTCCCTCTCTCTCCCCCTCACCATCTCTCTCCCCCTCGCTCTCTCCCCCTCGCCCTCTCTCTCTCTCCCCCTCGCTCTCTCTCTCTCATTCCCCCTCATCCTCTCTCATTCCCCTCGTCCTCTCTCTCCCCCCTCGTCGCCCTCTCACTCTCCCCCTCGCCCTCTCTCCCTCGCCCTCTCTCTCTCTCTCTCCCCCTCGCCCTCTCTCTCTCTCTCTCCCCCTCGCCCTCTCTCTCTCTCCCCCTCGCCCTCTCTCTCTCCACCTCGCCCTCCCTCTCTCTCGCCCTCGCCCTCTCTCTCCCCGTCGCCCTCTCTCTCTCCCCGTCGTCCTTTCTCTCTCCCCCTCGTCCTCTCTCTCCCCCCCTCGCCCTCTCTCCACCCCCCCTGCCCTCTCTCCGCCACCCACCTCGCCCTCTCTCTCCACCCCCTCGCCCTCTCTCTCCACCCCCTCGCCCTCTCTCTCCACCCCCTCGCCCTCTCTCTCCACCCCCTCGCCCTCTCTCTCTCTCCCCGTCGTCCTCTCTCTCTTCCCCTCGCCCTCTCTCTCTCCTGCTCGTCTTCTCTCTCACCCCCTCGCCCTCTCTCTCTCTCCCCCCCATCCTCTCTTTCCCCCTCTTCGCCCTCTCACTCTCCCACTCGCCCTCTCACCCTCCCCCTCGCCCTCTCTCACCCCCACCTTCTCTCCCCACCCCACCCTCGCCCTCTCTCTCGCCCTCTCTCCCCCCTCCATCGCCCTCTCTCCCCCTCCCTCGTCATCTCTCCTCCCCCCCTCGCCCTCTCTCCTCCCCCCCTCGTCCTCTCTCTTCCCCCCCAATGCACTCTCTCTCTCCCCTTCGCCCTCTCTCTCTCTCTCCCCCTCGTCCTCTCTCTCTCTCCCCCTCGCCCTCTCTCTCTCTCCCCCTCGCCCTCTCTCTCTCTCCCCCTCGCCCTCTCTCTCTCTCTCTCTCCCCCTCGCCCTCTCTCTCTCTCCCCGTCGCCCTCTCTCCCCCCTTATCCTCTCTCTCTCCCCCCTCGCCCTCGCTCTCTCCCCCTCGCCCTCTCTCTCTCCCTGTCACCTTCTCTCTCTCTCCCTGTCACCTTCTCTCTCTCTCCCCGTCGCACTCTCTCTCTCTCCCCCTCACCCTCTCTCCCCCCTTATCCTCTCTCTCTCCCCCTCTCCCTCTCTCTCCCCCTCGCCATCTCTCTCCCCTCGCCCTCGCTCTCTCTCCCCCTCGCCCTCTCTCTCTCTCTCTCCCCCTCGCCCTCTTTCACTCCCCCTCGCCCTCTCTCTCTCTCCCCGTCGCCCTCTCTCTCTCCCCGTCGTCCTTTCTCTCTCCCCCTCATCCTCTCTCTCTCCCCCTCGCCCTCTCTCTTTCCCCCCCGTCGCCCTTTCTCTCCCCCGTCGCCCTCTCTCTCCCCCCGTCGCCTCTCTCTCCCCCCCGTCGCCCTCTCTCTCCCCCCCGTCGCCCTCTCTCTCCCCCCTCGCCCTCTCTCTCTCCCCTCGCCCTCTCTCTCTCCCCCCCTCGTCCTCTCTCTCTCTCCCCCCCTCGCCCTCTCTCTCTCCCCCCTCGCCCTCTCTCTCTCCCCCCCTCGCCCTCTCTCTCTCCCCCCCTCGCCCTCTCTCTCTCCCCCTCTCGCCCTCTCTCTCTCCCCCCCTCGCCCTCTCTCTCTCCCCCCGTCGCCCTCTCTCTCCCCGTCGCCCTCTCTCTCCCCTCTCTCCCTCTCCCCTCGCGCTCTCTCTGTCCCACTCGCCCTCTCTCTGTCCCCCTCGCCCTCTCTCTCTCCCCCTCGCCTCTCTCTCTCCCCCTCGCCCTCTCTTCCCCCCCTCGCCCTCTCTTCCCCCCCCTCGCCCTCTCTTCCCCCCCTCGCCCTCTCTTCCCCCCCTCGCCTCTATTGCCCCCCCTCGCCCTCTATTGCCCCCCCTCGCCCTCTCTCTCCACCCCCTCGCCCTCTCTCTCCATCCCCTCGCCCTCTCTCTCTCTCTCCCCCCCTCGCCGTCTCTCTCTCTCCCCCTCGCCCTCTCTCACACCCCCTCGCCCACTCTCTCTCTCCCCGTCGCCCTCTCTCTCTCCCCGTCGTCCTCTCTCTCACCCCCTCGCTCTCTCTCTCTCCCCCATCCTCTCTCTCCCCCCACCTTCTCCCCCCCCACTCTCGCCCTCTCTCTCGCCCTCTCTCCCCTCCCTCGCCCTCTCTCCCCCTCCCTCGCCCTCTCTCCCCCTCCCTCGTCATCTCTCCTCCCCCCCTCGCCCTCTCTCCTCCCCCCCTCGCCCTCTCTCCTCCCCCCCTCGCCCTCTCTCCTCCCCCCTCGCTCTCTCTCTTCACCCCCCAACGCCTCTCTCTCCCCCTCGCCCTCTCTCCCACTCACCCTCGTCCTCTCTCCCCCTCGACCTCTCTCTCTCCCCCTCGTCCTCTCTCTCTCCCCCTCGTCCTCTCTCTCTCCCCCTCGTCCTCTCACTCTCCCCCCTCATCTTCTCTCCCCCCCTCGTCCTCTCACTCTCCCACTCGCCCTCTCACTCTCCCCCTCGCCCTCTCTCTCTCCCCCTCGTCTTCTCTCCCCCACCTTCTCCCCCCCCACTCTCGCCCTCTCTCTCGCCCTCTCTCCCTCCCCCCCCTCGCCCTCTCTCCCCCCTCCCTCGTCATCTCTCCTCCCCCCTCGCACTCTCTCTTCCTCCCTCGCCCTCTCTCCCCCCTCGCCCTCTCTCTCCCCCTCGCCCTGTCTCTCTCTCTCCCCCTCGCCCTGTCTCTCTCTCTCTCCCTCTCGCTCTCTCCCTCTCCCTCGCCCCTCTCTCTCTCTCCCCCTCGCCCTCTCTCTCTCCCCCTCACCCTTTCTCTATCTCCCCCTCGCCCTCTCTCTCTCTCCCCTTGCCCTCTCTCTCTCTCCCCCTCGCCCTCTCTCTCTCTCCCCCTCGCCATCTCTCTCTCTCCCCCTCGCCCTCTTTCCCCCCCTCGCCCTCTCTCCCCCCCTCGCCCTCGCTCCCCCACCTCGCCCTCGCTCCCCCCCTCGCCCTCTCTCCCCCCCCTCGCCCTCTCCCCCCCCGCCCTCTCTCCCCCCCCTCGCCCTCTCTCCCCCCCTCGCCCTCTCTCCCCCCTCGCCCTCTCTCCCCCCCTCGCCCTCTCGCCCCCCCTCGCCCTCTCTACCCCCCCCTCGCCCTCTCTCTCCACCCCCTCGCCCTCTCTCCCCACCCCCTCGCCCTCTCACTCCACCCCTCGCCCTCTCTCTCCACCCCCTCGCCCTCTCGCTCCCTCCACCCCCTCGCCCTCTCTCTCCTTCCCCCCGCCCTCTCTCTCCCCCCTGCCCTCTTTCTCTCTCTCCCCCTGCCCTCTCTCTCTCTCTCTCCCCCTCGCCCTCTCTCTCTCCCCCTCTCGCCCTCTCTCTCTTCCCCCCACTCGCCCTCTCTCTCTTTCCCCCTCGCCCTCTCTCTTTCCACCTCGCCCTCTCTCTTTCCCCCTCGCCCTCTCTCTTTTCCCCTCGCCCTCTCTCTTTCCACCTCGCCCTCTCTCTTTCCCCCTCGCCCTCTCTCTTTCCCCCTCGCCCTCTCTCTTTCCCCCTCGCCCTCTCTCTTTCCCCCTCGCCCTCTCTCTTTCCCCCTCGCCCTCTCTCACTCCCCCTCGCCCTCTCTCTCTCCCCCTCGCCCTCTCTCTCTCCCTCTCGTCCTCTCTCTCCCCCTCGCCCTCTTTCTCTCCCCCTCGCACTCTCTCCCCCCCTCGCCCTCTCTCCCCCCCCCCTCGCCCTCTCTCTCCCTCCCCTCGCCCTCTCTCCCCCCCTCGCCCTCTCTCCGCCCTTCCCTCGCCCACTCTCTCTCTCCCCGTCGCCCTCTCTCTCTCCCCATCGCCCTCTCTCTCTCCCCGTCGTCCTCTCTCTCTCCCCGTCGCCCTCTCTCTCTCCCCGTCGCCCTCTCTCTCTCCCCGTCGCCCTCTCTCTCTCCCCGTCGCCCTCTCTCTCTCCCCGTCGTCCTATCTCTCTCCCCGTCGTCCTCTCTCTCTCCCCGTCGTCCTCTCTCTCTCTCCCCGTCGTCCTCTCTCTCTCCCCCTCGCCCTCTCTCTCTCTCCCCCTCACCCTCTCTGTCTCTCCCCCTCGTCCTCTCTCTCTCCATCTCGCCCTCTCTCTCTCCCCCCCATCCTCTCTCTCCCCCCTCTTCGCCCTCTCACTCTCCCACTCGCCCTCTCACTCTCCCCCTTGCCCTCTCTCTCTCCCCCTCGCCCTCGCTCTCTCCCTCTCGTCCTCTCTTACCCCCACCCTCTCCTCCCCCACCCTCGCCCTCTCTATCGCCCTCTCTCCCCCCCTCGCCCTCTCTCCTCCTCCCTCGTCATCTCTCCTCCCCCCCTCGCCCTCTCTCCTCCCACCTCGCCCTCTCTCTTCCCCCCAATGCCCTCTCTCTCCCTCGCCCTCTCTCTCTCTCCCCCTCGCCCTCTCTCTCTCTCTCTCCCCTTCGCCCTCTCTCTCTCTCCCCCTCTCCCCCTCTCTCTCTCTCCCTCGTCCTCTCTCTCTCCCCCTCGACCTCTCTCTCTCCCCCTCGTCCTCTCTCTCTCCCCCTCGTCCTCTCTCTCTCCCCCTCGTCCTCTCTCTCTCCCCCTCGTCCTCTCACTCCCCCCCCTCATCTTCTCTCCCCCCCTCGTCCTCTCACTCTCCCACTCGCCCTCTCACTCTCCCCCTCGCCCTCTCTCTCTCCCCCTCGTCTTCTCTCTCCCCCACCTTCTCCCCCCCCCACTCTCGCCCTCTCTCTCGCCCTCTCTCCCCCCCTCGCCCTCTCTCCCCCTCCCTCGTCATCTCTCCTCCCCCCTCGCACTCTCTCTTCCTCCCTCGCCCTCTCTCCCCCCTCGCCCTCTCTCTCCCCCTCGCCCTGTCTCTCTCTCTCCCCCTCGCCCTGTCTCTCTCTCTCTCCCTCTCGCTCTCTCCCTCTCCCTCGCCCCCTCTCTCTCTCTCCCCCTCGCCCTCTCTCTCTCTCCCCCTCACCCTTTCTCTATCTCCCCCTCGCCCTATCTCTCTCTGCCCCTTGCCCTCTCTCTCTCTCCCCCTCGCCCTCTCTCTCTCTCCCCCTCGCCATCTCTCTCTCTCGCCCTCGCCCTCTTTCCCCCCCTCGCCCTCTCTCCCCCCCTCGCCCTCGCTCCCCCCCTCGCCCTCGCTCCCCCCCCTCGCCCTCTCTCCCCCCCTCGCCCTCTCCCCCCCCGCCCTCTCTCCCCCCCCTCGCCCTCTCTCCCCCCCTCGCCCTCTCTCCCCCCCTCGCCCTCTCGCCCCCCCTCGCCCTCTCTACCCCCCCCTCGCCCTCTCTCTCCACCCCCTCGCCCTCTCTCCCCACCCCCTCGCCCTCTCACTCCACCCCTCGCCCTCTCTCTCCACCCCCTCGCCCTCTCGCTCCCTCCACCCCCTCGCCCTCTCTCTCCTTCCCCCCGCCCTCTCTCTCCCCCCTGCCCTCTTTCTCTTCCCCCCACTCGCCCTCTCTCTCTTCCCCCCCGTCGCCCTCTCTCTCTCCCCCCCTCGCCCTCTCTCTCTCCCCCTCGCCCTCTCTCTCCCCCCCTCGCCCCCTCTCTCTCCCCTCGTCGCCCTCTCTCTCCCCCCGTCGCCCTCTCTCTCCCCCCATCGCCCTCTCTCTCCACCCATCGCCCTCTCTCTCCCCCCATCGCCCTCTCTCTCCCCCCGTTGCCCTCTCTCTCCCCCCGTCGCCCTCTCTCTCCCCCCGTCGCCCTCTCTCTCTCTCTTTCCCCCTCGCCCTCTCTCTTTCCACCTCGCCCTCTCTCTTTCCCCCTCGCCCTCTCTCTTTTCCCCTCGCCCTCTCTCTTTCCACCTCGCCCTCTCTCTTTCCCCCTCGCCCTCTCTCTTTCCCCCTCGCCCTCTCTCTTTCCCCCTCGCCCTCTCTCTTTCCCCCTCGCCCTCTCTCTTTCCCCCTCGCCCTCTCTCACTCTCCCTCGCCCTCTCTCTCTCCCCCTCGCCCTCTCTCTCTCCCTCTCGTCCTCTCTCTCCCCCTCGCCCTCTTTCTCTCCCCCTCGCACTCTCTCCCCCCCTCGCCCTCTCTCCCCCCCCCTCGCCCTCTCTCTCCCTCCCCTCGCCCTCTCTCCCCCCCTCGCCCTCTCTCCGCCCTTCCCTCGCCCTCTCTCTCCACCCCCTCGCCCTCTCTCTCCACCCCCTCGCCCTCTCTCTCTCTCTCTCCCCCTCGCCGTCTCTCTCTCTCCCCCTCGCCCTCTCTCTCTCCCCCTCGCCCACTCTCTCTCTCCCCGTCGCCCTCTCTCTCTCCCCATCGCCCTCTCTCTCTCCCCGTCGTCCTCTCTCTCTCCCCGTCGCCCTCTCTCTCTCCCCGTCACCCTCTCTCTCTCCCCGTCGCCCTCTCTCTCTCCCCGTCGTCCTCTCTCTCTCCCCGTCGTCCTCTCTCTCTCCCCGTCGTCCTCTCTCTCTCCCCGTCGTCCTCTCTCTCTCCCCGTCGTCCTCTCTCTCTCTCCCCGTCGTCCTCTCTCTCTCCCCCTCGCCCTCTCTCTCTCTCCCCCTCACCCTCTCTGTCTCTCCCCCTCGTCCTCTCTCTCTCCATCTCGCCCTCTCTCTCTCCCCCCATCCTCTCTCTCCCCCCTCTTCGCCCTCTCACTCTCCCACTCGCCCTCTCACTCTCCCCCTTGCCCTCTCTCTCTCCCCCTCGCCCTCGCTCTCTCCCTCTCGTCCTCTCTTACCCCCACCCTCTCCTCCCCCACCCTCGCCCTCTCTATCGCCCTCTCTCCCCCCCTCGCCCTCTCTCCTCCTCCCTCGTCATCTCTCCTCCCCCCCTCGCCCTCTCTCCTCCCACCTCGCCCTCTCTCTTCCCCCCAATGCCCTCTCTCTCCCTCGCCCTCTCTCTCTCTCCCCCTCGCCCTCTCTCTCTCTCTCCCCTTCGCTCTCTCTCTCCCCCTCTCCCCCTCGCCCTCTCTCTCTCTCTCTCCCTCGTCCTCTCTCTCTCCCCCTCGACCTCTCTCTCTCCCCCTCGTCCTCTCTCTCTCCCCCTCACCCTCTCTCTCTCTCCCCCTCGCCCTCTCTCTCTCCCCCCTCATCTTCTCTCCCCCCTTATCCTCTCTCTCTCTCCCTCTCCCTCTCTCTCCCCTCGCCATCTCTCTCCCCCTCGCCCTCTCTCTCTCTCTCGCCCTCGCTCTCTCTCTCTCGCCCCTAATCCTCTCTCTTCCCCCCTCGTCCTCTCTCTCCCCCCTCTTCGCCCTCTCACTCTCCCCCTCGTCCTCTCTCTCCCCCACCTTCTCTCCCCCCTACCCTCGCCCTCGCTCCCGCCCTCACCCTCTCTCACCCCCCCTCGCCGTCTCTCCCCCCTTCTCCCTTTCTTCCCCCCTCGCCCTCTTCTCCCCCCGTCGCCCTCTCTCCCCCCCCTCGCCCTCTCTCCCCCCCTCGCCCTCTCTCCCTCCCTCGCCCTCTCTCCCCCCCCCCTCGCCCTCTCTCCCCCCCCTCGCCCTCTCTCCCCCCCCTCGCCCTCTCTCCCCCCCCTCGCCCTCTCTCCCCCCCCCTCGCCCTCTCTCCCCCCTCTCCCTTTCTCCCCCCCTTCGCCCTCTGCTCCCCCCCTCGCCCTCTCTCCCCCTCCCTCGCCCTCTCTCCCCCCCTCTCCCTTTCTCCCCCCCTTGCCCTCTCTCCCCCCCCCTCACCCTCTCTCCCCCCCTCGCCCTCTCTCCCCCCTCCTCGCCCTCTCTCCCCCCCCTCGCCCTCTCTCCCCCCCCTCGCCCTCTCTCCCCCCTCGCCCTCTCTCCCCCCCTCGCCCTCTTTCCCCCCCTCGCCCTCTCTCCCCCCCTCGCCCTCTCCCCCCCTCCCTCGCCCTCTCTCCGCCCCCTCGCCCTCTCTCCCCCCCTCGCCCTCTCTCCCCCCTTGCCCTCTCTCCGCCCCCCCTCGCCCTCTCTCCGCCCCCTCGCCCTTTCTCTCCACCCCCTCGCCCTCTCTCTCCACCCCCTCGCCCTCTCTCTCCACCCCCTCGCCCTCTCTCTCCACCCCCTCGCCCTCTCTCTCCACCCCCTCGCCCTCTCTCTCCACCCCCTCGCCCTCTCTCTCCACCCCCTCGCCCTCTCTCTCCACCCCCTCGTCCTCTCCCTCCACCCCCTCGCCTTCTCTCTCCCTCCACCCCCTCGCCTTCTCTCTCCCTCCACCCCCTCGCCCTCTCTCTCCCTACTCCCGCCCTCTCTCTCTCTCCCCCTCGTCCTCTCTCTCTCTCCCCCCCTCGCCCTCTCTCTCCCCCCGTCGCCCTCTCTCTCCCCCCCCCCCCCGTCGCCCTCTCTCTTTTCCCCCCGTCGCCCTCTCTCTTTTCCCCCCGTCGCCCTCTCTCTCCCCTGTCGCCCTCTCTCTCCCCCCCGTCGTCCCCTCTCTCCCCCCCGTCGCCCCCTCTCTCCCTCTCCCCCTCGCCCTCTCCGCTGCCATTAGAGACTAGGAGAGAAAAAAGGAAACCGGCTCGGGGGCGGCAGGGAGCCAAAGATTGGCAGCGGTTACGCTCTGAAATTGTTGAACTCGATGTTGAGTCCCGAAAGCTGTAAAGTGTCTAAACGAAAGATGAGGTGCTGTTCCTGGAGTGGGACTGATGGGCCAAACGGCCTTCTTTGGGCTGCGAGATTCTCTGATTGTGCACATGGCGCCGAGTGTCTGTTACATTTACAGACCCGGGGGTTATTGCTTTTGCAAGTTTCTGCGATTCTGAGCCTGGTGTGTGTTTTTGCGCATGTGCGCGTGCATGGGGGTGGGTGCAGTGGAATCATTGAGGCCCCCCGGGGAGGGACAGTGAACCCCCCCCCCCCCAGGTAGAGACAGTGAGCCCCCCCATCCCCCCCCCGGGGAGGGACTGCGAGCCCCCCACCCCCCGGCTCCAGCTGACCCGTGGAATGTATATCAGGTTGCGGAGGACACTGAGTCCCGAGCCCCTGTGAATAGTGCTAAGAGCCGGCTCAGACTCTGTGCAGGCATTTGAATTGAATATTTTCTTTCACTGAATGTTGAGTGGGGGATGGATTGCTGAGGGGAGCACTCACATCCCCCAGGGAGCATGACTGTGGCTCACCATATGCTCAGCAAAAGCACGGCCCATCAATAATGCAGCAAGGCCGAGCGTCTGAGCGCCAGCAATCTCTCGATCATCACCACCCGCTCATTTTTTCACCTCAATCACAATCTATTCTGCACATTGACTGACAGGCAGGAGCTGCTACTGTGTCCCTGTATAACACAGCTACAGTACTGGTGGGTACAGGTCTGTCACTGTATAACACTCGGGTACAGTACTGGTGGGTACAGGTCTGTCACTGTATAACACTGGGGTACAGTACTGGTGGGTACAGGTCTGTCACTGTATAACACTGGGGTACAGTACTGCTGGGTACAGGTCTGTCACTGTATAACACTGGGGTACAGTACTGCTGGGTACAGGTTTGTCACTGTATAACACTGGGGTACAGTACTGGGGGGTACAGGTCTGTCCCTGTATAACACTGGGGTATAGTACTGGTGGGTGCAGGTCTGTCATTGTATAACACGGGTACAGTACTGGTGGGTACATGTCTGTTGCTATATAACACTGGGGTACAGTACTGGTGGGTACAAGTCTGTCACTATATAACACTGGGGTACAGTACTGGTGGGTACAGGTCTGTCACTATATAACACTGGAGTACAGTATTGGTGGATACAGGTCTGTCACTATATAACACTGGGGTACAGTACTGGTGGGTACAGGTCTGTCACTATATAACACTGGAGTACAGTATTGGTGGATACAGGTCTGTCACTATATAACACTGGGATACAGTACTGGTGGGTACAGGTCTGTCACTGTATAACACTGGAGTACAGTATTGGTGGATACAGGTCTGTCACTGTATAACACTGGGGTTCAGTACTGGTGGGTACAGGTCTGTCACTGTATAACACTGGGGTATAGTACTGGTGGGTACAGGTCTGTCACTGTATAACACTGGGGTACAGTACTGGTGGGTACAGGTCTGTCACTGTATAACACTGGGGTACAGTACTGGTATGTCCAGGTCTGTCACTGTATAAATGGAATAGATTTCGAACAGAGTCAACAGCTCAAAACTGGCCATTGATGAGCCGCTTGTATTGTGTTCCACCATAATCTGTAACCTCATGGCCCGTAATATCCTTTACTCTACCATTACCATCAAGCCAGCGGACTGACCCTGGTTGAATAGGGATTGTAGAAGAGTCAGGAGCAGCACCAGATGTGACTAAAAATGAAGTGCCAACCTGGGGAAGCTGCAACACAGGACTACATGCATGCCAAACAGCAGAAGGAGCATGCTGTTGACAGAGCTAAGCGATCCCACAATCAACAGATCAGACCAAAGCTCTGCAGTCCTGCCACATCCAGTTGTGAATGGTGGTGGACCATAAAACAACTAATGGGAGGAGGAGGCTCCATGAATATCCCCATTTTCAATGATGGCGGAGCCCAGCATGCAAGTGTAAAAGACCAGGCTGATGCGTTTGCAGTCATCTTCAGCCAGAAGTGCCAAGTGGATGATCCATCTCGGCCTCATCCTGAGGTCCCCACCATCACAGAAGCTAATCTTCAGCCAATTCGATTCATTTCACATGATATCAATAAATGTCTGAGTGCACTGGATACAGCAAAGGCTCTGGGCCCCGACAACATTCTGGCTGTCGTGCTGAAGACTTGTGCTCCAGAACTAGCCACGCCTCTAGCCAAGCTGTTCCAGTACAGCTACAATACTGGCATCTACCCAACAATGTGGCAAACTGCCCAGGTATGTCCTGTCCACAAAACCAGAACAAATACAATCCGGCCAATTACCGCCCCATCAGTCTACTCTCAATCATCAGCAAAGTGATGGAAGGCGTCATCGACAATGCTATCAAGCGGCACGTACTCACCAATAACCTGCTCACCGATGCCCAGTTTGGGTCCTGCCAGAACCACTCGGCTCCAGACCTCATTACGGCCTTAGTCCAAACATGGACAAAAGAGCTGAATTCCAGAGATGAGGTGAGAGTGACTACCCTTGACATCAAGGCAGCGTTTGACCAAGTGTGGCATCAAGGAGCCCTAGTAAAACTGAAATCAATGGGAATCAGGGGAAAGACTCTCCACTGGCTGGAGTCATACCTGGCACACAGGAAGATGGTTGTGATGGTTGGAGGCCAATCATCTCAGCCCCCGGACATCGTTCCTCAGGGCAGTGTCTTCAGCCCTACCATCTTTAGTTGCTTCATCAAAGACCTTCCCTTCATCATAAGGTCAGAAGTGGGGATGTTCGCTGATGACTGCACAGTGTTCAGTGCCAGTTGCAACTCCTCAGATAATGGAGCAATCCATGCCCGCATGCAGCAAGACCTGGACGACATTCAGGCTTGGGCTGATAAGTGGCCAGTAATATTCGCGCCACACAAGTGCCAGACAATGACTATCTCCAACAAGCGAGAGTCTAACCACCTCCCCTTGATATTCAACGGAATTACCATCGCTGAACCCCCCACCATCAACATCCTGGGAGCCACCAACAAGAGAGGGTCAGAGGCTGGGTATTCTGCGGCGAGTGTCTCACCTCCTGACTCCTCAAAGCCTTTTCACCATCTACAAGGCACATGTCAGGAGTGTGATGGAATACTCTCCACTTGCCTCGATGAGTGTAGCTCCAACAACGCTCAAGAAGCTCGACACCATCCAGGATAAAGCAGCCCGCTTGATTGGTATCCCATCCCTTTAAACATTCACTCCCTCCACCACCGGCGCACCGTGGCTGCAGTGTGCACCATCTACAAGATGCACTGCAGCAACTCGCCAAGGTTTCTTCGGCAGCACCTCTCAAACCCGCGACCTCTACCATCTAGAAGGACAAGGGCAGCAGGCTCATGGGAATACCACCACCTCCAAGTTACCTTCCAAGTTACCCACCATCCTGACTTGGAAATATATCGGCCGTTCCTTCATCGTCGCTGGGTCAACATCCTGGAACTCTCTCCCTAACAGCACTGTGGGAGCACCTTCACCACACGGACTGCAATGGTTCAAGAAACAGGGAGGATATTTCCATTCATGGGGCAAACTAAAACTAGGGGACATAGCTTTAGAATAAGGGGCTGCCGTTGAGGAGGAATTTCTTCTCTCAGAGGGTTGTAAATCTATGGAATTCTCTGCCCCAGAGAGCTGTGAAGGCTGGGTCATTGAATATATTTAAGGTGGAGATAGACAGACGTCTGAGCGATAAGGGAGTAAAGGGTTATGGGGAGCGGGCGGGGAAGTGGAGCTGAGTCCATGATTGGATCAGCCATGATCTTATTGAATGGCGGAGCAGGCTCGAGGGGCCGAATGGCTGACTCCTGCTCCTCTTTCTTATGTTCTCAAGGGCAATTAGGGATGGGCAATAAATGCCGGCCTTGCCAGTGATACACACCTCCCGGAACAAAGTGTTGAATTAAATTATTCATGCTGTAAACACGTACTGTTTGCAGGAAAGGAGAATATTCCACGTGCCACATGCGTGTTCTCCCTAAGGGACCATTAATGCAGCATTAAGATGGATCACTGAGGATTAATTATTTATATTAATAAAACATAACAAGCACGAAAAGCCTGTAAAGTTGTGTGTGAATTGTGTGACTCTCATCTCTGATGAATGTGAGGGAGTGAGAAGGTGCTGTGTGTCGTGAGCTGTGCTTCCTATCGCGATAGACACTGGTCAGTGTGTGGGGGTGGGAGGGGGAACACGGGTTCACAGTCAGTGTTGTGTGGGGGTGGGGGGGGCGGTTACTCTTGCTCGTGGGGTGGGGCATTGTCACCATGTCATTGGCCCCCCCCTATTTACGGCAGGACTTCAGTAGCAGTTCTTGGCTCCGCTCCCCGCCCAGCCACCGGACAAATGGACAGGCAGATGGGGGAGGGGTATCGGCAGGGGGGGTGGTCCCTGATGAACGGACGGGGTGGGGGGGAAGCGGGCGAGGGGTATCACCAGGGGAGACTCTGGGGGAACAGTCCCGAGTGAACGAGCGGGGCAGGAGAGGCTGAAGGTTTGTTTGAGGGGCTGGATGGTGGGAGCAGGGAGGGTCACTCCTGCTCCTCCTGGCCCTCAAGGAGTGCTGGAAGAGGCTCTCATTGCGCGGAGCTGATGCTCACGCCTCGCGCCTCCTACCTCTGTGTGGGAGCTGAATTTAAACATGTAAATGAGGAGCTCCGCCTCTCCACCATGAGGCTACAGCGTCCCATTCCATGCACTTTAACCCCCAACCCTTTCCCGCCATGCTGACGGGTTAAAATCTGGCTCATTGATTATTACCAGTTTCTGTACACATCAGCCCCTGAAGTGCTGACTCTCACTGGAGTCCAGTTCCCTCTCTCTCCCCATCCCTCCATCCCCCTCTCTCTCTCTCCCCATCCCTCCATCTCCCTTTCTCTCCCCATCCCTCCATCTCCCTTTCTCTCTCGCTCTCGCCATCCCTTCATCTCCCTTTCTTGCTCTCTCTCTCCATCTCTTTCCCCATCCCTACCTTTCCCTTTCTCTCATACTCTCTCTATCGCACTCATTCTCTCTTACTCTCTCTCTCTCTTTCTCTCTCTCTCTCTCTCTCTCTCTCTCTCTCTCCATTCTGCTGCTTACGGTTATTCCAGATGTATTAACAAGTCAGTTACAAAAAGACAGCGATTCCTCCCAAATGGAACTGCTCTGGCCAAAAAAATCTCATTCTTCCCTTAACCTAACGAAGGCTGTCGGCTGTAAAAACAAAGTGTTTCTTCAGCAGTGCAACAGCTGCTGTTGGGTATCCCTGCGGGGAGGGGGAAGATGGAGGGGAGGGAGAGAGAGGGGAGGGGAGGAAGGGGGAGGGGAGGTTGAGAGAGGGGAGGGGGAGGGGTGAGAGGGAGGGGAGGGGTGCAAGAGAGGGGAGAGGGTGGGGAGGGAGGAGAGAGAGAGAGGAGAGGGGAGGGGGTGAAAGAGGCAGGGGAGAGGGGGAAATAGTGGAAAGGGGGGAGAGTTCTGGGGGGGAGAGTTCTGGGGAGGGAGAGAGGGAAGAGTTCTGGGGAGGGGAAGAGAGAACTTCGGAGGGGGAAGAGTAGAGGAGAGGGTGGAGAGAGGGGGAAGAGTGGCGAGAGAGGGGGAGAGAGCACTCGGGAGGTGGAGAGGAGAAGGGGTGGGTGGGGGGAGAGGGGAAGGGAGTGAGAGGGGCAGAGGGGAGAGCTCTGGAGAGGGGAACAAACCTGTCTAGAACATGTGAGGACGGTGGGGAACATTCCAGGGTTGGGTGGGGGGGGGCACATTGTTTATTGTGTTCATCATGTGACTGAATTGGGCGGGGAGTGGCGGGGCAGAGACGGGGGGGCAGTGGCTGGTGGAGGGGGGGGGGCAGAGACGGGGGGGAGGGGCTGAGACGGGGGAGGGTGGAGGGGAACAGAGACGGGGGGGCCCCCGAGAGACGGGGGGAGGTAGGGGGGTTGGTAAAGGTGGGCCTGCTGCGTGATGGCGGGCTGGAGTTGTTCTCTGCAAAGAGTGAGAGCCAGTGTGTGTGGGACCCGTACCCCAGTGAGAGTCAGTGTGTGTGGGGGACCCGTACCCCAGTGAGAGTCAGTGTGTGTGGGACCTGTACCCCAGTGAGAGTCAGTGTGTGGGGGACCCGTACCCCAGTGAGAGTCAGTGTGTGTGGGACCCGTACCCCAGTGAGAGTCAGTGTGTGTGAGACCCGTACCCCAGTGAGAGTCAGTGAGTGTGGGACCCGTACCCCAGTGAGAGTCAGTGTGTGTGAGACCCGTACCCCAGTGAGAGTCAGTGAGTGTGGGACCCGTACCCCAGTGAGAGTCAGTGTGTGTGAGACCCGTACCCCAGTGAGAGTCAGTGAATGTGGGACCCATACCCCAGTGAGAGTCAGTGAGTGTGGGACCCGTACCCCAGTGAGAGTCAGTGTGTGTGGGACCCATACCCCAGTGAGAGTCAGTGTGTGTGGGACCTGTACCCCAGTGAGAGTCAGTGTGTGTGGGACCCGTACCCCAGTGAGAGTCAGTGTGTGTGTGACCCGTACCCCAGTGAGAGCCAGTGTGTGTGGGACCCGTACCCCAGTGAGAGTTGGTGCGTTGGGCAAGGCGGGAATCGGTAAGGAAAGGAATTGATTTCTCGCCCTTCCCGATGCTCCCACTGTCTGAGATGATCGGCCACTTTCCGCCCAGATGCATTGCTGCACAACTCAACACTCATAAAAAGATATGATTTCTACTCTGCCAAGTGGCCGTGCTTCCCAGGACTGCAATTATCTTCGGGAAACATCAGCAAGAGCATCTTGTGAGGCGGCAATGGGAATGAGCTTGCTTTAGGTGCTGATTATATTCAGCTTCTGAAGTATGTGATCACATTGGACGGAGCAGTCTAATTATCAGTAAGTGGGCTTGTGGCTGTTTAATGGCTGTGAAGAGGCTGTGATCCCAGGGAGAGGTACCTGGTGTCAATGTACTCAGTCGTTTAATAGACTGGAACATGTACTGAAAGCGAACCAAGACTTTAACCCTTTCCACCTCAGGCTGCAACTAAAGCCTTTATTCCCAACCCGTTTATCATTGTCCAGCTTTCTGACTTTTTCAATTGGGGTATGGGTCCCACACACTGACTCTCATTGTGGTACGGGTCCCACACACACTGACTCTCACTGGGGTACGGGTCCCATACACACTGATTCTCACTGGGGTATGGGTCCCACACACACTGACTCTCACTGGGGTACAGGTCCCACACACACTGACTCTCACTGGGTTCAGGCCCCACACACACTGATTCTCACTGGGGTATGGGTCCCACACACATTGACTCTCTCTGGGGTATGGGTCTCACACACACTGACTCTCACTGGGGTATGGGTCCCACACACATTGACTCTCACTGGGGTACAGGTCTCACACACACTGACCCTCACTGGGGTACGGGTCCCACACACACTGACCCTCACTGGGGTATGGGTCCCACACACATTGACTCTCACTGGGGTATGGGTCCCACACACATTGACTCTCACTGGGGTACGGGTCCTACACACACTGACTCTCACTGGGGTACGGGTCCCACACACACTGACTCTCACTGGGGTACAGGTCCCACGCACACTGACTCTCACTGGGGTACGGGTCCCACACACACTGACTCTCACTGGGGTATAGGTCCCACACACACTGACTCTCACTGGGGTACAGGTCCCACACACATTGACTCTCTGGGGTATGGGTCCCACACACACTGACTCTCACTGGGGTACGGGTCCCACACACACTGACCCTCACTGGGGTATGGGTCCCACACACATTGACTCTGGGGTTCGGGTCCCACACACACTGACTCTCACTGGGGCACGCTGCGATGTCTGGTAGCGGGGGTCGGGGGTCAGACTGATTTACCCGTCTATCTGCCTCATGCAGCCGTTTGACTGAAACAGATTTTTTTCTCTTTGGTGAATTTGCAAATGAGAATAAATTGCTTCATTTTTCATAAATACAGAACTGGTAGTGTTCCGGGAAACTGACGGGCTGTTGCCATGGCAACGCCTGCCCTTTAACTGGAACATTTGACCCCGTATCTAATTCAAATACTTGACAGGCGATTGGAAAGGAAAGCCTGCGAGGAGGCCCCACAAACAGCAAAGTCATAATCTGTTTTTAGTGATGTTGGCTGAGGAATAAATATTGGCTCCAGGACACCGGGGAGAACTCCCCCGCTCTTTCTGCAGGAGTGCCGTGGGATCTTTTGGTTCGGGAGAGCGCAGATAGGGTCTTGGTTCAATGTCTCATCTGAAAAACGGCCGCTCTGACAGCGCAGTGCTCCCTCAGTACTGCCCCTCCGACAGTGCGGCGCTCCCTCAGTACTGCCCCTCCAACAGTGCAACGTCCCTCAGTACTGCCCCTCTGACAGTACGGCGCTCCCTCAGTACTGCCCCTCCGACAGTGCGGCGTCCCTCAGTACTGCCCCTCCGACAGTGCGGCGCTCCCTCAGTACTGCCCCTCCGACAGTGCGGCGCTCCCTCAGTACTGCCCCTCCGACAGTGCAACGTCCCTCAGTATTGCCCCTCCGACAGTACAACGTCCCTCAGTACTGCTCCTCCGACAGTGCGGCGCTCCCTCAGTACTGCCCCTCCAACAGTGCGGGCTCCCTCAGTGTGTGTGGGGCATTTCTCTTGTAATCACTTGAATTGGGGAAATTTGAAGCTCTCTTTTTCGGATGGGTTTGATGTTCTTTTTGTGAGAATCTAACAAGGTACAGGAAACACTGTGTGGGCCGGGAATGGAGGGCCAGTTACAGTTGGTGTCTCCAGCTTCTCACTCTGCGTAGTGTGAGGGCCTGGGCCCAGGGTGCAGTGCGAGCTGATTATTTCAATTGCTGCAGCCAAAGACATGGAGAAATAATCCTTTTGTCATCTGCTAATTCAATTGGAGCCTGAATCCGTCCGCTCGCTTCCAGTCCGTTTGGACTGTCAATGTTGTGGCTGCTGTGTGCCCAGAGCTCTGTGCTCAACCCTGGCAATCTGAGCTGCCACACTTTGCTGAGGGAGTGTGAATTGTGCAGAGGCGTTGATCGAACCGAGGTTTGGGAGGTATGGCCTGGGGCCATGGGCAGCATGGTGTGAGGATTGGGGTTGGGTTTGCGAGGGGGAGTCGGGGCGATGCAACTGTTGTGGAAAAATATTTCCAAGACTGTATAATATATATAAAGAGAGGTTTATTAAATCGGAGACAAAGCTTTGGGAGAAGTGTTAAAGACCCCTGTCTTTGAACCATCTTCTCAAATTGGTATCTGCAGTGAAGTCCTTTTATCTTACAAATTACGTCACTTTACATCACATGCTTTAGCACGACAAAGCTTTGACTTATCGAAGGCTAAGCTTTTGATACATAACCCATCCTGCATTGTGACAGGGCAGTATAAACAAGTGCAGGCTTTTGACACCGGTATAAACAAACATACCTAGCACTTAACTCTCCAGTGTTCATTATCTCATTGTCCCTTACAAAATTCATTTAAAGGGGAAAATAAAACAAATGTTTGGTCCCGTATACTAGTCCAGTATATTTCCAAAAATCCGCTCCAACAATATTCCCCCTTTTGGTCCTGGAGGATGTTTACGAAATCCAGATGACCACAATGATAGTAGCATATATTCGTCCTTTGGGGTATGTTACTTCCCTGATGTTCCGTATGTCCACCTTGCCTGTAGCTCTAGGCTACCCTTCAAAGATAGTGGTCGGTGTCATTGTCGTCTGTTTCTTCATCCTTGGTGTCTTCAGGTATTTCCATCAGGTGTGCTTCTTCTTCGGCGATTACACTGGCTACTGGCATCAGTCGGGCCATCATAACTTTACAGCAGATATTGAAACACCCGATAATCAGACAGCAAGTAATTATTGTTACAACCAGAATAATTACTCCATGCATAAGATAGGACCCCCAGGATCGCCCTAACAGACAGTCAAATCAGCCAGATCCTCCTTCTTTACCTCCCTTCTTATGTGATCAGCGAGGTTGGTTATGTTTTCTGAATTATTGGGAATGTAAGTGCAACATTCAGCTCCAATTAAGGCACATTGTGCGTATGGCTACCATTTCAGCCGTTATGCCCTCCATTGCTTCAGCAGTGTCGTTAACTATCTGTTCCAGTACCCTCTCTAGGTTACGTAATTCATCCATGGTGCGTCCTATCCCGAATGGGAGCATCATGACCCCAAATAGCCTCTCTACCGGGGTAAGATCTCGTCTTAGTCGACCTGATGTCTGTACTTCTGCTAAAGTACGTACCCGTCTGACAAAAGGGACCACATATCCCAAATAACAGGACCCCCTCCAGTTCTGAGGCAACCAGGGGTAGGCCTTATGCCCACACACAAAATAAGTGCCATTGTATGCTGTTAGATTCGATCCCAATCTCTCTCTCAGCCCCCGTCGCCACCTAATCTTAGATCCCAGTCCTGGCTACTTGTCTGATTCTTCAAATCCTCTATTTCAAAGAACCCCTGGTTTGTTGTTTCGCTGGCTATTATGTTCCACCTGGCGAGGTTAAAGTATCCTGCTACAAAACCTGTTTCCTCATCAGTCAGGTTTCTAGTGAAACAAATGTCAGCGGTGGGCCTTCCAACTCCTGAGGTGTTGGTCAAAACCAGGAACGGGGTCGTACCGACCTATTATATTCCGGCTGGTACCATCCGTCAAATGCATCCAAAAGGTAACCCCCCGATCTCCACGTTTCTTTATCCCCACTCTGGTTCCAAATATCATTTACTTCCCCTGTACCGTTTTGTCGCATTACCCACTCCGCTCCTTCCGAAATGTTAAGGGAGATTGACCTCAAGGGGATGCCTCCTTTGCTATGTATGGGGATGTGTGAACATACCCAGCAACTAGAAAAGTTCTCATTTTGCGCATAAACATAAGACATGTACAAAAAGGTATTCACATGTAACTCTCGCTTCGGTCTAGCTAGCAGGCCGGACCTAACACGAACTATGATAATCGCACCAATCGCAACATATAGTTTCATCTTATTACTCTATAATTAACAAATAGTCAAAGGCAAAATGGCCGTATGGCTTGCTTGACGAATCTCTCTCTCAATCTGTAAATAGACAAACAACAACAACTAATACGTGTGCTAAATGGCTGGTTCAAAAACCTTAAGCTGGGTCCAATGCTTCCATTGTCCGCTCCCTTTAACATTGATGCAGGCACAATGCTGATTATAACCTCATACGATCCTATCCATTTTTGGGGCAAACCCCGGTTTTCCCGGGAGGACCCTTACCATAACGTGACTTCCCACCAACGGGACTTCAGGGAGCTTTGTAAGCTCTGCTTCCGCGTCTCTTTCTTCCTGATTGTCCCTAACTAATTTACGCATCCCTTTTAATTGAGTACTTAGTTTCAAAACATACTGTTTTATTTTGTCTTTTAATGGGCCTACATCAGCCCCACCTGTTATGATGTTCTCTGGTAACTGCATCGCCCTTCCTGTCATTAGTTCATAAGGAGTTAATCCGGTTGTCCGGTTTGTCGTGGCTCTTAACTTCATCAATATAATGGGTAATACTTCTGTCCACGTTTTTCCTGACGTTTGCATGGCCTTTGCCAGGGCGTTCTTAAGGGTACAGTTCATGCGCTCTACCATCCCAGAACTCTGCGGGTGGTAGGGGATGTGGAATTTTTGTTTTATGCCCATCAACTGGCATATTGTTTTTACAATCTCCCCGGTGAAGTGGGTGCCTTGGTCGGAATCTATTTGAAGAGGCACTCCCCATCGGGGAATCACCTGCTCGGTCAATATCCTTGCCACTGTTGAGGCACTCCCCATCGGGGAATCACCTGTTCTGTCAATATCCTTGCCACTGTTGAGGCAGTGCAATCACATGTGGGGAAAGCTTCCACCCACCGGGTAAATTGATCTATAATCACTAGGCAATATCTTTTTCCATGGGATGGGGGCAAAGGACCTGTGAAATCAATTTGTACATGTTCCCATGGCCCCCGTGGATGGGGCTGGTGTCCCATTTTAATTTTAATGGGCCTACCTGGATTATATCTCTCCCCATCCCTTTCCATCACCAATCTCTCCCAAGACTCCCGGTCATGGCCTCTCGTCCTGAATGGGACAGGCCATGATGCAACTCCAATAAGGTATTCTGTATGCATTCAGGCGCCATTACCTTGTCGTTTCGTCTCCAAACGTTATCCTTCCCTTGCGTTGCGCCCTGCTTTGTCCACATACCTATTTCCTCCTCAGAAGTGTCCTGGTGTAGTTTCTCAATACTTATCTGTTCGTCTCGGGGCCCCAGCGGCACTGACTTAATTTTAATAATTTAAAATCATTATCAATGGAGAGTGTTTTTTACCTCTTCAAATTCTTTTTTTTCCAATTAAACCAATATCTTTTTCACAGCTGATATCAACTGGTATTTAGTAAGTTATGTCTTTATCCATCGCAAACACCCCTTCTCCCCCAAGCTGTCATATAATCGTGTACAACCCCGAATGCATATCTACTGTCCGTATAGATATTAACAATCTTATTTTCCGATAATTCCAGTGCCCGGGTGAGGGCTACCAGTTCTGCCACTTGAGCTGACGACCCCCCATTAATTCGCCCTGATTCGACTGTCTCTAGATCCTGGTTAACTACGGCCCATCTGGTATGAGGTAGTCCCTCTATGTATTTTCGTGAGCCGTCCACAAACAAGGTTTGTTCTGCGGTTTGAAGGGGGACGTTTTTTATTCTATCCTCTTCCATATCCTCACCTACCTCTTCGCAAAAGTGGGGTTCCCCTTCATCCATCATACCTTCTGCGGGGTTGTTTCCTACATCCCTAATTATGGTTACCGCTTTGTTGGGTGTTAAGAGGACTGCTTCCCACTTTGCCCATCTCATATTAGATACGGTTCTCAGTTTTCCTGTGTTTAACATTTCTACCAATGTGTGTTTAGTGTGGAGAATGATGTTTCCAGTCATCACCACAGGCTCGCTTAATTTTTACCACCCAAGCTGCGCAATCTAGCGCGGCTATACATCTGGATAATCCAGTCACCACCGGGCTTTCGGTGGTAGAGTAATAGGCTATAGGTCTCCTTTTATCAGGGATAAAGTTCCAGCTGAAATTAAAGAGGCCCAGTACCTTCCTCACCCCCCTTACCGTTACTGGTCTAGGCATGTCCTTGACAGCCTTTTTCCTATCCAAGGGCATTCCTTGAGAGGCAGTACCCTAGGTACAGGACCTGGGATTATCCTACCTGGGCCTTTTTGGGGAGTTAGTGGTGCTAACTGTTTCTTTTAAGATACCCTTTTCCACTAGCCCTTTTACTATTTCTACAATCGCTGTTCTAGCTTCAGGTCTTATAGGGTATTGTGGCAAGTCCCCCTTTTCTGCCCTCCTCCTGTTCCCGTGGCAGAGACCTTTTCCTGCTTTATCTTTTTCTTTTCTAAACTGCTAAAGCTTACTGTTTTAGCCTTTTTCAAAAGTCCCTTTTACACTTTCACAGCTAGCTCACCACTCGCCCAGGAGTTTGACCTAATCCCTGAAGGTATTTCTAAATTTAAAACGTTTTTTTTTACTGAGCTAGAAGCTTTCATGTCAAGGTTTTACACAAAGGAAAATGGGAGCGTTTTAAAAGGCATTCTTTATCTCACTCCTGGACTAAATTTATGTCTTTCAACCCAATTGCATGTTTTCTTTCGACAAGTAAGTGAGCGTGTCAAATTCTTTTTTTTTTTACTACCGGGACCATGTATTTTTATCTTTTACTCAACAAACCTATCCTTTGTGCATTTCCTAGCTCTGTAATTTATCATCCGAATATATCCACACCTTAGTTTTGAACTTAAAATGTAATACCATAAGGTTCACAGTTTCTTAAACTTCCCACATACAGGACAACACTACGAAGGGTTAAAACATTTTTTTTCACTCTATTTGGAAAGAGTGGGTGGAGTTAAAACAGGCAGACAACTCCACACCTTCCCAAGCAGGCTTTCATTCATTCCACAGTCAAAATTACTCGAGTACTCTCTTCATTCAAAATAGCCACTCAGAAAAGTCTCTCTTCATTCAACAAAGCTTATGTCTGGATCCATATGTCACTTAAGATCGTCACTATCAGCTTTTTTATGGCATTACGTAATTACGCAAGTTACAATTAATGATAGGAATTAATTAATGACCCGGGCAGCCCGCGTTTTACATTCCCTTCCTTACCTTCCATGTTCGCCAGTCTCGGACGTTTCCCTTTGTTTCTGTAATACTCACGGCCACGACTACTCTGTGGAGACCCTTTGTCTTCGCAACAAAGCTAGCATGTTTCCTTACCACCGGAGTTTTCGGCTCTGGGTTGGAGTGATCAGTTCCCTTCCGCACCGACCTTATTTACTAAAGGGACAACTCAAACTGGTTAGTCAGCCTCTTCCCGCTATCTGTTTAATCGTATCTTATACACTATCCCGTCGTGCCCGTACACCTCTCTTTTCAGTCTCTAACACCAGATTCCAGATACTGTCTTAAGTGATCACGTCTGATCAGACAGTATCCTGTCGTGACACCATTTTGTTGTGGAAAAATATTTCCAAGACTGTATAATATATATAAAGAGAGGTTTATTAAATCGGAGACAAAGCTTTGGGAGAAGTGTTAAAGACCCCTGTCTTTGAACCATCTTCTCAAATTGGTATCTGCAGTGAAGTCCTTTTATCTTACAAATTACGTCACTTTACAACACATGCTTTAGACTACAAAGCTTTGACTTATCGAAGGCTAAGCTTTTGATACATAACCCATCCTGCATTGTGACAGGGCAGTTATAAACAAGTGCAGGCTTTTGACACCGGTATAAACAAACATACCTAGCACTTAACTCTCCAGTGTTCATTATCTCATTGTCCCTTACAAAATTCATTTAAAGGGGAAAATAAAACAAATGTTTGGTCCCGTATACAATCAAATATATGTCCAAAAATCCGCTCCAACACAACGATTCTCCACACTCGGGGCCTTGGATTTTTAGTGGAATTTGCTCTTCCAATTTTCCTCATCTTTTCTTCTGGAAGTCATTAACAGTCTGTAGCTCACTCACCCTCAGCCCTTCTCTTCCCTCAGCCCTTCTCTTCCCTCAGCCTCTCTCTTCTCTCAGCCCTTCTCTTCTCTCAGCCCTTCTCTTCCCTCAGCCCTTCTCTTCTCTCAGCCCTTCTCTTCCCTCAGCCCTTCTCTTCCCTCAGCCCTTCTCTTCTCTCAGCCTCTCTCTTCTCTCAGCCCTTCTCTTCCCTCAGCCTCTCTCTTCCCTCAGCCTCTCTCTTCCCTCAGCCTCTCTCTTCCCTCAGCCTCTCTCTTCCCTCAGCCCTTCTCTTCCCTCAGCCCTTCTCTTCCCTCAGCCCTTCTCTTCCCTCAGCCTCTCTCTTCCCTCAGCCCCTCTCTTCCCTCAGACCCTCGCCCCCTCAGACCCTCGCCCCCTCTCTCCCTCTCTCCATCGCCCCCTCTCTCACACTTTCGCTCTCGCCGGCCTCTCTCTCACTCACCCTCATTTTCTCACTCTCTCCCACATTCTGCCTCTTTCTCGCTGTCTCTTTCTTTCGGGTTAGACACAGAGTAAAGCTCCCTCTACACTGTCCCATCAAACACTCCCAGGGCAGGTACAGCACGGGGTTAGATTCAGAGTAAAACTCCCTCTACACTGTCTCATCAAACACTCCCAGCACAGGTACAGCACGGGGTTAGATACAGAGTAAAGCTCTCTCTACACTGTCCCATCAAACACTCCCAGGGCAGGTACAGCACGGCGTTAGATACAGAGTAAAGCTCCCTCTACATTGTCCCCATCAAACACTCCCAGGGCAGGTACAGCACGGGGTTAGATTCAGAGTAAAACTCCCTCTACACTGTCTCATCAAACACTCCCAGGGCAGGTACAGCACGGGGTGAGATACAGAGTAAATAAAGCTCTCTCTACACTGTCTCATCAAACACTCCCAGGGCAGGTACAGCACGGGGTTAGATACAGATTAAAGCTCCCTTTACACTGCCTTGCTCAGACTGGGCTGGTGATATTTTCCGTTCACGGAGGTTACTGTGTTTGCAGCCTGGCAGCTCACCCGACCTGAGAGGCAGCCCCTCTGCTGCCTGAGTGGGGAACTGCAGCAACATGTGGGAACCGCTGATCGCTACTCCTGAGTGCAGACAGGCAGCCCAATTCATCGAGTCACAGACTGACAGAGCACAGCAGGAGGCCATTGGGCCCATTGAGCCTGTGCCGGCTCTGTGAGAGAGCGATCCCATTAGCCCCACTCCCCCCTACCCTTTCCCCACAGCCCTGAACATTTCTCCTTTTCAAGTATTTATCCAATTCCCGTTTGAAAGTTACTATTGAATCTGCTCCTACCGCCCTTTCAGGCAGCGCGTTCCCGATCACAACAACTCGCTGCATAAAAACATTCTCCTCGTCTCCCCCTCTGGTTCTTTTGACAAGTACTTTAAATCTGTGTGGTCTTGTCAACGACCCTCCTGCCACAGTTCCTGTTTACACTTGCAGCTTCTGGGCACTCGGCCCCAGTGACGGGATTACTGGGAACAGGCTGGTGGGGAATCATATTGATGGAGGATTGGCCCAAAGATTGCTGTGGACAGTGAGTGAGTTGCCAGAATTGGTTCGAGTTGCTCTTGCACCTTTAATCCCCATGATATTTTGTGTTGCAACTTGCTGCAAGTGTGAGGGAGGAACAGTGCATCGCCCTCTGCAGGGCATCTGGGGACCTGAGCATCTCCTTAACCAATCAGATTGAAGGATCGTTGATGAGCAGCACAGAGTGTGAACCAGAGAGTTTGAGCCACTTTTAACAATTCCCGTCAGAATACCACCCCGCAGGGCCCGGCGGTTGCCCAGGGAAACCGCTCCTTTCACAGGCCACATTGCCAGCTCACACAATCCGAATAAAAAGGCTCGAATTAATCAACTAATAGTCAAAGAGCACATCCCTGTCACAGCCAGATGTGAAATATTGGATAGAAATAAACTGGGAAAATCAAAAATATAAAACAATGGGGAACAATTTATTTCTCTCTCTGTCTCACTATCGGCAAAGACATGATGGGCCGAATGGTCCTTTCCTCTGACTCTCTCTCTCTCTATGATTCGCTTCCCCTCCCTCCCTCTCTTTCTCACTCCTCCCTCACTCTCTCTCCTCCCTCCCTCTCTCACCTCCCTCCCTCCCCCTCTCTCCCTCTCTTTCACCCCCCCTCTCTTTCACTACCCCCTCCCTCTCCCTCTCTCTTTAACTCCCCCCCTCCCTCTCCCTCTCTCTTTAACTCCCCCCCCTCCCTCTCCTCCCCCCTCCCTCTCTCTCCTCCCCCCCTCCCTCTCTCTCCTCCCCCCCTCCCTCTCTCTCCTCCCCCCCTCCCTCTCTCTCCTCCCCCCCTCCCTCTCTCTCCTCCCCCCCTCCCTCTCTCTCCTCCCCCCCTCCCTCTCCTACCCCCCTCTCCTCCCTCCCTCTCCTCTCTCCCTCACTCCCCCCCTCTCCCCATCTCCCTCACTCCCCCCTCTCTCCCTCACTCCCCCCTCTCTCCCTCACTCCCCCCTCTTTCCCCCTCTCCCCCCCCCCCTCCTCCCTCCCTCCCTCGGAATGCCTGGGGGGGTGGGGAGAGAGTGAGGATGGCCGGGGGCGGTGGGGTGGGGATGGCCGGGGTGGGGGTGTGGGAGTTGTGGCTGAATGGCCGGGGGGTGGGGTGGTTGTGGGGGAATGGCTGGGGGTAGTGGGCGTTTGAGCTGCTGCTGTCTCAGATCCCGGAGATCCCGGGCCTGGGTAAATAACGGTTGGTAACCAGAGGGAACAGGTTTCAGATCATTGGCAAAAAAGCCAGAGGGGAGATGAGGAGAATGTTTTTACACAGCGAGTTGTTGTGATCGGGAATGCGCTGCTTGAAAGGGCGGTGGGAGCAGATTCAATAGTAACTTTCAAAAGGGAATTGGATAAATATTTGAAAAGGGGAAATTGCAGGGCTGTGGGGAAAGAGCGGGGAGAGTGGGACTGATTGGATCGCTCTCTCACAGAGCCGGCACAGGCTCAATGGGCCGAATGGCCTCCTACATATTGGGAAGACCAAAGCTGTTGTCTTCGGTCTCCACCAAAAGCTCTGTTCCCCAGCTACTGACTCCATCCCTCTCCCTGAACACTGTCTGAGGCTGAACCAGACCCATTGCAACCTTGCTGTTTTACTCGACGATTCCAAGGCTCTCCTGGCTGGCTTCCCACCTTCCACCCTCAGTAATCCCCAGCTCATTCAAAACTTGGCTGCCCCGTGTTCAAACTCGCACCAAGTCCCGCTCACCCATCACCCCCTGTGCTCATTGACCTACATTGGCTCGTGGTCTGGCAATGCCTCGATTTTAAAATCTCATCCTGTGTTCACATCCCTCCATGGCCTCACCCCTCCCTATCTCTGTAAACTCCTCTAGCCCCTACACCCCTCCCTATCTCTGCAACCTCCTCGAGCCCTTACACCCTTCCCTATCTCTGTAACCTCCTCCAGCCCCTACACCCCTCCCTATCTCTGTAACTTCCTCCAGCCCCTACACCCTTCCCTATCTCTGTAACCTCCTCCAGCCCCTACACCCCTCCCTATCTCTGTAACTTCCTCCAGCCCCTACACCCCTCCCTATCTCTGTAACCTCCTCCAGCCCCTACACCCTTCCCTATCTCTGTAACCTCCTCCAGTCCCTACACCCCTCCCTATCTCTGTAACCTCCTCCAGTCCCTACACCTCTCCCTATCTCTGTAACTTCCTCCAGCCCTACACTCTCCCTATCTCTGTAACCTCCTCCAGCTCTACACCCCTCACTATCTCTGTAACCTCCTCCAGCCCTTACACTCCTCCCTATCTCTGTAACCTCCTCCAGTCCCTACAACACTCCGGGATCTCTGTGCTCCTCCAGTTCTGCCCTCTTACACATCCCTGATTATAATCGCTCCACCATTAGCGGCCGTGTCTTCAGCTGCTGAGGCCCCAAGCTCTGGAATTCGCTGCTGAAACCTGTTTGCGCCTCTACCTCTTTCTTCCCTTTAAGACGCTGCTTAAAATCTACCTCTGTGACCAAGCTTTTGATCACCTGTCCTAATTTCTCCTCATGTGGCTCGGTATCAGATTTTGTTTGATAATCGCTCCTGTGAAGCGCCCTGGGATGTTTTCCTATGTTAAAGGCACTTTATAAATGGAAGTTGTTGATTCTGTGAATTTGCATTGACACAGCGCTGTTAGGAAAACCCCAAGCTGCCCCAGAACCTGGATGTTGTGTCAAAGAGGAGGTAGTCAGAGGGTTGTCCACATGCTTGATCAGGGTGGTGGGTTTTATGGAGAGTCTTAAGAAGGAGAGGGAGAGAGAGACTGAAAATGGTGCACACAGAAAGGAAGAGAGAGCGAGGCAGGCCAGAGCAACAGCCTGGTGCAACCGTGCAGGTTATATATACTCAGCACACTTTCCAATCAGACTGCATCTCGTGGAAACCTCAGCAGATGGTCCAAGTGTGAGACAAGCTGCATGGAAGTGCTTGTAATGTGTGAGAGAGAGAGAGTGTGAGGGACGGAGGGAGATGGAGACCGAGGGAGGGAGGGAGAGAAAGGAAGAGAGAGCGAGAGAGAGAGGGTGAGACACAGCTCTGTGGGGCATTGAACCCGACTCACCAGAAGGCCTTGGATTCCACCCTTAGTCTCTCTGGACAGCTCAGCCTCCTGGCTACCAATGGGGTCGCTGCGGCCGATCGCGGTCCCGTGACAGGCCGGGGCAGCGCCTGGCTCTGGGTGTGATGCCCTCCACAGAGGGACAGTTCTGCCGACACTCGCTGTGACATTTCATACGTTGGCCGCAAGGTGTGCTGCAGTGACCTGTCCCAGTGACCCAGCGATCTGTCCCAGTGACCTGTCCCAGCGACCCAGCGACCTATCCCAGTGACCTGTCCCAGTGACCCAGCGACCTTGTCCCAGTGACCCAGTGACCTTGTCCCAGTGACCCAGTGACCCAGCGACCCAGTGACCCAGCGACCTGTCCTAGCGACCTGTCCCAGTGACCCAGCGACCTGTCCCAGTGACCGAGCGACCTGACCCAGTGACCCAGCGACCTGACCCAGTGACCTGTCCAAGTGACCCAGCGACCTGTTCCAGTTACCCAGCAACCTTGTCCCAGTGACCTGTCCCAGTGATCCAGCGACCTGTTCCAGTGACCTGTCCCAGTGACCCAGCAACCTTGTCCCAGTGACCTGTCCCAGTGACCCAGCGACCTGTCCCAGTTACCCAGCAAACTTGGCCCAGTGACCCAGCGACCTGTCTGTGACCTGTCCCAGTGACCCAGCGACCTGTCCTAGTGATCCAGCGACCTGTCCTAGTGACCCAGTGACCTGTCCCAGTGACCCAGCGACCTGATCCAGCGACCTGTCCTAGTGACCCAGCGACCTGTCCCAGTGACCTACCTCTGTGATCCAGTGACCCAGCTAGCTGTCTCTGTGACCTAGTGACCTGTCCGGGGTGACCTGAACTCACGGCTGGGGATTGGCCCGTGTCTCCGGGAATGAAGGATTAATTTCCAGGACACGAAGATCCAACCCATGAGAAGAATCACAGGTGCTTAAACAACATGCTTTTGCATCTTGTTGTAAATATTGGAGACGTGGAATTGGCCATTTGACAGTCCAGAATCGACCAATCGGTTCAGTTTGGAAAGCCAAATACTGCGGATGCTGGAAAGCTGAAATAAATACAGAAAATGCTTGAAATACTCAGCGGGTCAGGCAGCATCTGTGGGGAGAGAAACAGTTAACATTTCGGGTCGATGACCCTTCGTCAGAATTGGAAAAAGTTAGAGATGTAACAGGTTTTTAAGCAAGTGTCGGGGCAGGGAAAGGGGGGAAGAGGGGAAAGAACAAAAGGGAAGGTCTGTGATAGCGTGGAAGGCAGGAGAGATTCCCAGACAAAGGGGATGATGGTGCAAGGTGACCGGAGATGGTAATGAGACAAGTGAAGAAACAGAATATTACACAGGATTACATCGGATACACGGCACAGAAACAGGCCATTCGGCCCAACCAGTCCATGCTGGCGTTTATGCTCCACTCGAGCCTCCTCCCATCTTTCCTCATCTAACTCTGTCAGCATAACCCTCTCTTCCCTTCTCCTCCAGACGGGTCTAGAGGAGGTGTAACTGGGAATGGCAGAATCATAAACAACTGCTGCCCGAAACAAGAGGAGCCGAGATTCTGGCGTGAAGTTGTTGAGCCCGATGTTGAGTCCACAGGGCTGTGAAGGGCCCGATCAAAGGATGAGCTGCTGTTCCTCGAGCTTGTGTTGAGCTTCACTGAAACAGTGTAGGAGGCCGAGGACGGAGAGGTCTGACTCCAGGAATACATCCAATGGGAGTTGGTGAGCCCGGGCAGTGATTGGAGCCCGGGCCCCTCCTGTCAGACCCTCACTCTCTCCGCACTCAGTGTGTTGCACAGGTGGTGTTGCTGGACAGATCTGCCGCACAATGTTGGCCACAAACGATCCGTTCGGACAGAGAGCAGCAGCCCGAGGTCCGAGCCACCCCCCAGGCCTGAGCCTAGCCCATCCCCCACCCCTCGCCTCTGAGGCCCGGTTGCCCCCTCATTCCCCCCACCTAGGCCCGGTTGCCCCTCTTCTCCCCTCCACCCCCCGGGAGGGATTGACGACAGGGTCTATGACCATTGATTTAATCCCTGGGTCTTTGTGTTGCAGGTTATCTCCGCCGTCTCTCGAGTCTCCCATCACACCGCGGTCCAGTGCAAAGGCATCAGGTAACCATGGCAACGTGTTCTGTACCCTGCAACGGGACGTATCTGAATAGTTAGCACTGTTTCTGATCTGTGTGTGCAGGAGATAAAGGATATAAATCTGTGTTTGGGGTCCCTGTACATGCCTGTGTCTCTGTGGACCCGGCTATCTTTTTGTTTGTGTGTGTGAGACTGTCCACGTATATCTCTGCGAGTGCCTATAAGTGTAGGTTTGTAAATGTGCGAGTGTAAGCACCTTGGGGTGCGTTACTACATTGAAGACCCGACATAAATGCAAGTTGGTGGTGTGTTTCCAATGTGTGTATCTGTATGTCTGCGCTTCTCCCCCTCCGAGGCCGATATACCCTCCCTGAGGGGCGGGGCCCAGGGCTGAACGCAGTTACTGCCGGCGGGGTCTGACCCGAGCTTTATATAAAGTGTTACATAACTTCCAGCCCTTTGTATTCCAGCCCTCGAGATAAAGCCCAACATTCCATTGGCCTTTTTAATTATTTCTGTACCTGTCCACTGGCTTTTAGTGATTTCTGTACTTGGACCCCGAAATCTCTCGGCTCCCCCACAGTCCCCAGCTTCTCGCTGTTTAGTAAACACTCTGATCTCTCAGTGTCAGCTGTGGCTCAGTGGGCAGCATACTCGCCTGAGTCAGAAGGTTGTGAGTTCAAGTCCCACTCCAGGGACTTGAGCACATAAATCTAGGCTGATATTCCAGTGCAGTGCTGAGGGAGTGCTGCACTGTCGGAGGGGCAGTACTGAGGGAGTGCTGCACTGTCGGAGGGGCAGTGCTGAGGGAGTGCTGCACTGTCGGAGTGCTGCACTGTCGGAGGGGCAGTGCTGAGGGAGTGTTGCACTGTCGGAGGTGCCGTCTTTCAGATGAGATGTTAAACCGAGGCCCCGTCTGCCCTCTCAGGTGGATGTAGTCGATCCCATGGCACTATTTCTACTAAGAGCGGGGGAGTTTTCCCTGGTGCCCTGGCCAATATTTATCCCTCAATCAACATAACAAAACAGATTATCTGGTCATTATCACATTGCTGTTTGTGGGAGCTTGCTGTGTGCAAATTGGCTGCCATGTTTCCTACATTACAACAGTGACTACACTCCAAAAGTACTTCATTGGCTGTAAAGCACTTTGAGAGGTCTGGTGGTCATAAAAGGTGCTATATAAATGCAAGTCTTTCTTTATCTCTTCTTGGATCCAGAGTGGGTGACCTCACACTTTCCCCACACTGAACTGCATTTGCCACAGTGTTGCCCACTCATTGAATCAATCAATGTCTCTCTGTAACTTCCTGCTTCCAGCTGCACTACTTCCTGTGCCTCCTAACTTAGTGTGGTCAGCAAACCTGGATACACGTCTCTCTGTTCCTTCGTTGATGGAGATGGTGACAAGCAGCGGTCCCAGTGCAGGCCCACTGGTCACATCCTGCCTATCAGATAACCTTCCCTTTATCCCCACCCTCTGTCTCCCACCTCCCGACCAATTCCTTGCCCGAGTCAAAAGGCTCCCGTCAGTTCCATGCAATCTCCGTTTGACCAAGAATCTCTTGTGTGGAACCTTATCGAATGGAAGTTCATAGAGACAACAGCTAAAGACACTCCCTTATTAGTGAGCTCCTCAAAATATTCACTGTGATCAGCTCAGACCTGTCCAAGTGTAGAGTGCAGCAGGTCAGAGAGTGAGCAAAGTCCGAAACACTGACTGCTGCTCAGATCAACATACACTCGGATGTTGTGAATTAAATCCCTGGGGCAAAACTCCTTTCACACAGGACTGTAGTTCTCAGCTGTTTGCTATTTAAAGAAACTGCCCACTGTGTGAGTCAGACTCCTTCAGCAGTGAGTTCCACCTGTCAAGAAGGATCAATCCGTTTGCATTTGATTGAGTGAACTCGCTTGCACTGACAGTCCCAACACTCGGCACTCCAACTGTCTCATTCTGTGCGACAGGGTAAAATACGGCAGGTTTCACAGATCTTTAGATTGTTTGGGTGAGTGCACATCGCGGTAACTTGCTGTAACCTTCAGGGCCCAGGCAGTAAGTGTAGCACAGCACAGCACTCCCTCCCACTGTGGGAGGGGTACTGAGGGAGTGCCGTACTGAGGGAGTGCTGCACTGTTGGAGGGGCAGTACTGAGGGAGTGCCGCACTGTCGGAGGGGCAGTACTGAGGTAGTGCAGCACTGTCGGAGGGGCAGTACTGAGAGAGCGCTGCACTGTCAGAGGGGCAGTACTGAGGGGCACTGCACTGTCAGAGGGGCAGTACTGAGGGGCACTGCACTGTCGGAGGGGCAGTACTGAGAGAGCGCTGCACTGTCGGAGGGGCAGTACTGAGGGGCACCGCACTGTCGGAGGGGCAGTTCTGAGGGAGCGCCGCACTGTCGGAGGGGCAGTACTGAGGGAGCGCTGCACTGCCGGAGGGGCAGTACTGAGGGGCACCGCACTTTTGGAGGGGCAGTACTGAGAGAGCGCTGCACTGTCGGAGGGGCAGTACTGAGGGAATGCTGCACTGTCGGAGGTGCTGTCTTTCCAATGAGACGTTAAAACGAGGTCCCATCTGCCCTCTCAGGTGGATGTAAAAGATCCCATGGCACTATTTCGAAGAAGAACAGGGGAGTTCTCCCCGGTGTCCTGGGGCCAATATTTATCCCTCAAGTTAACATAAATAAAAACTGATGATCTGGTCATTGTCACATTGCGGGAGCTTGCTGAGCACGAAAGCGCTTTGGGATGCCCCGAGGTCGTGAAAGGCGCTATAGAAATGCAAGTCTTTCTTTCCCACTACTCGCCACTCCCCTCTTCAATATTTAACTGTCCTCTCCCCTCCCATATCTTCCCACCACTCACTCTGTCATGCCCACGTTCCCACTCACTGCTTTAATATGTCAGCTCTTTGCTGTACGGGCACCTCCTTTGAGTGTTGCCATTGCGCTCTGTTAATCGCACCCTGTGCTTCTCTCCTCCCCGTGAGCACCGCCATGGGAGGTGTGCCAGTGGCTGTATAAGCGTGCCTGCCCTTTACTGCATTCCCCTCCCAGAGCCTGTGGGTGAGGCTGGTGTCACAGGGAAATCTTCAGGTTTTGTTTAAATCAAGCCCTTTGAGCTCTGTCCAGCTCTGTGAACCAGACTGACTTTCAAGCGTTTAGTGAAATGAGGAACTCGATGATGAACTCCGAGAGAACGTGTGACGCCGAGCATTCTGTCATTGGAGGCAGCCATCAGAGGGATGACAGCACCCTGCTCACTCGGCCACACACACCCAGCATAAAGGACCCTGCATTCATTATATACAAAGGGATCAAGGGGTATGGAGAGAAAGCAGGAAAGGGGTACTGAGGTTGAATGATCAGCCATGATCTTATTGAATGGCGGTGCAGGCTCGAAGGGCCGAATGACCTGCTCCTGCACCTAATTTCTATGTTTCTAACATTTTATCTGTTTATTACCCGCAACCCTGGTCGCACAAAATAGACCATCGACACAGGATGGATTCGCGTCTCTGCTCGTCCCTGGTTTAATTATAATCAGCACTATGTGTGTGTGTGTGTCATTCAGGGTTCTAGCTATGCACAGAGACTACGAGCAGGGTCGAGCTGGTCTAACAGGCTGCTTGTGCTCCACTGTGTGTTGGGGAAATTGATGGGATTGAAGGCCGATAAATCCCCAGGGCCTGATGGACTGCATCCCAGAGTACCTAAGGAGGTGGCCTTGGAAATAGCGGATGCATTGACAGACATTTTCCAACATTCCATAGACTCTGGATCAGGTCCTATGGAGTGAAGGGTAGCCAATGTAACCCCACTTTTAAAAAAAAAAGGAGGGAGAGAGAAAACAAGGAATTATAGACTGGTCAACCTGACATCGGTAGTGGGTAAAATGATGGAATCAGTTATTAAGGATGTCATAGCAGCGCATTTGGAAAGAGGTGACATGATAGGTCCAAGTCAGCATGGATTTGTGAAAGGGAAATCATGCTTGACAAATCTTCTAGAATTTTTTGAGGATGTTTCCAGTAGAGTGGACAAGGGAGAACCAGTTGATGTGGTATATTTTGACTTTCAGAAGGCTTTCGACAAGGTCCCACACAAGAGATTAATGTGCAAAGTTAAAGCACATGGGATTGGGGGTAGTGTGCTGACGTGGATTGAGAACTGGTTGGCAGACAGGAAGCAAAGAGTAGGAGTAAATGGGTACTTTTCAGAATGGCAGGCAGTGACTAGTGGGGTACCGCAAGGTTCTGTGCTGGGGCCCTAGCTGTTTACATTGTACATTCATGATTTAGACGAGGGGATTAAATGTAGTATCTCCAAATTTGTGGATGACACTAAGTTGGGTGGCAGTGTGAGCTGCGAGGAGGATGCTATGAGGCTGCAGAGTGACTTGGATAGGTTAGGTGAGTGGGCAAATGCATGGCAGATGAAGTATAATGTGGATAAATGTGAGGTTATCCACTTTGGTGGTCAAAACAGAGAGACAGACTATTATCTGAATGGTGACAGATTAGGAAAAGGGGAGGTGCAACGAGACCTGGGTGTCATGGTACATCAGTCATTGAAGGTTGGCATGCAGGTACAGCAGGTGGTTAAGAAAGCAAATGGCATGTTGGCCTTCATAGCGAGGGGATTTGAGTACAGGGGCAGGGAGATGTTACTACAGTTGTACAGGGCCTTGGTGAGGCCACACCTGGAGTATTGTGTACAGTTTTGGTCTCCTAACTTGAGGAAGGACATTCTTGCTATTGAGGGAGTGCAGCGAAGGTTCACCAGATTGATTCCCGGGATGGCGGGACTGACATATCAAGAAAGACTGGATCAACTGGGCTTGTATTCACTGGAGTTCAGAAGAATGAGAGGGGATCTCATAGAAACGTTTAAAATTCTGATGGGTTTAGACAGGTTAGATGCAGGTAGAATGTTCCCAATGTTGGGGAAGTCCAGAACCAGGGGTCACAGTCTAAGGATAAGGGGTAAGCCATTTAGGACCGAGATGAGGAGAAACTTCTTCACCCAGAGAGTGGTGAACCTGTGGAATTCTCTACCACAGAAAGTTGTTGAGGCCAATTCACTAAATATATTCAAAAGGGAGTTGGATGAAATCCTTACTACTAGGGAGATCAAGGGGTATGGCGAGAAAGCAGGAAGCGGGTACTGAAGTTGCATGTTCAGCCATGAACTCATTGAATAGCGGTGCAGGCTCGAAGGGCTGAATGGCCCACTCCTGCACCTATTTTCTATGTTTCTATGTCTATGTGCACAGCTCATCATATCCTCATCTGTTACTGAACCTGGCCAGCTTCATTCTCCATGGTCAAGGGTGTGTGTCGTGTACTGAGATATGGCGCTGTGTACAGGGCGTGTGTACAGGGATAGCGCACTGTGTACAGGGTGTGTGCACAGGGATAGAGCGCTGTGTACAGCGTGTGTGTACAGGAATAGCATGCTGTGTACAGGATGGGTGTACAGGGCATATGTACGGGGATAGCGCACTGTGTACAGGGCGTGTGTACGGGGATAGCGCGCTGTGTACAGGGCGTGTGTACAGGGATAGCGCGCTGTGTACAGGGCGTGTGTATGGGGATAGCCCGCTGTGTACAGGGCGCTGTATACAGGGATAGCGCACTGTGCACAGGGTGTGTGCACAGGGATAGAGCGCTGTGTACAGAGATAGCGCGCTGTGTGCAGGATGCGTGTACAGGGAAAGCACGCTGTGTACAGGATGGGTGTACAGGGCGTGTGTACAGGGATAGCATGCTGTGTACAGGGCGGTGTGTACAGGGATAGGGCGGTGTGTACAGGGATAGCATGCTGTGTAAAGGGCGTCTGTACAGGGTGTGTGTACAGGGATAGCATGCTTTGTACAGGGCGGGTGTACAGGGATAGCGCGCTGTGTACAGGGCGTGTGTACGTGGATAGCGCGCTGTGTACAGGGCATATGTACAGGGCTTGCATATATGGCGGGTGTACAAGGATAGCTCGCTGTGTTTTGGGCATGTGTACAGGGCGGATGTACAGGGATAGCTCGCTGTGTGCGGGTCGCTCCCTGCGCTGTGTCGTATGTATTCCGTCTGTGAGTGCTGTGAGGAGGGAGCATTGATCTTGATCGCTCCGCAGACTGTCCCAGTACAGTTTACAGCCATGGATTATGCTGGAGGCACGGGGCGAGCGCTGGGTTTTAACGGTGTTGTTCTGTCTGTCTTTGCCAGGCCGTTCCCCTCGGAGGAGACGGCGGTGGATGATGATGTATATCGCAGCCTGGAGGAGCTGGCAGAGTGAGTCCAAACACTACCTTCTCTTACAGTGCTTACAGTATGGGGGGTGAGGGGAGAGTAGGATCAGACTGGGTGGGATATTAAAGGGTGAGGGGGAGAGTGTGATTCGACTGGATGGGATACTAAAGAGTACGGGGAGTGAGTGGCACAGCAACAATACAGGAGTGAAGGATCGAATCTGTTGAAGTATTCTAGGCAAAGACACTCAAATTTGCAAATTGCAAATATCAGATTGGGCCATTGGAGGCAGACAGATTGCCGGTTCCTGGGTTTGCATCTGGGAATGAGATAAGAGTCAGTGTGTGTGGGACCCATACCCCAGTGAGAGCCAGTGTGTGTGGGACCCGTACCTCAGTGAGAGTCAGTGTGTGTGGAACCCGTACCCCAGTGAGAGTCTGTGTGTGTGGGACCCATACCCCAGTGAGAGTCAGTGTGTGTGGAACCCGTATCCCAGTGAGAGTCAGTGTGCGTGGGACCCATACCCCAGTGAGAGTCGGTGTGTGTGGAACCCGTATCCCAGTGAGAGCCAGTGTGTGTGGGACCCATACCCCAGTGAGAGTCAGTGTGTGTGGGACCCATACCCCAGTGAGAGCCAGTGTGTGTGGGACCCGTACCCCAGTGAGAGTCAGTGTGTTTGGGACCCGTACCCCAGTGAGAGTCAGTGTGTGTGGGACCTGTACCCCAGTGAGAGTCAGTGTGTGTGGGACCCGTACCCCAGTGAGTGTCAGTGTGTGTGGGACCCGTACCCCAGTGAGAGTCAGTGTGTGTGGGACCCGTACCCCAGTGAGAGTCAGTGTGTGTGGGACCCATACCCCAGTGAGAGCCAGTGTGTGTGGGACCCGTACCCCAGTGAGAGTCAGTGTGTTTGGGACCCGTACCCCAGTGAGAGTCAGTGTGTGTGGGACCCGTACCCCAGTGAGAGTCAGTGTGTGTGGGACCCGTACCCCAGTGAGAGTCAGTGTGTGTGGGACCCGTACCCGAGTGAGAGTCAGTGTGTGTGGGAATCGTACTCCAGTGCGAGTCAGTGTGTGTGGGACCCATACCCCAGTGAGAGTTAGTGTGTGTGGGACCCGTACACCAGTGAGAGTAAATGTGTGTGGGACCCGTACCCCAGTGAGAGTCAGTGTGTGTGGGACCCGTACACCAGTGAGAGTAAATGTGTGTGGGACCCGTACCCCAGTGAGAGTCAGTGTGTGTGGGAACCAGTACCCCAGTGAGAGTCGGTGCATGTGGGACCCATACCCCAGTGAGAGTCAGTGTGTGTGGGACCCGTACCCCAGTGAGAGTCGGTGCATGTGGGACCCATACCCCAGTGAGAGTCAGTGTGTGTGGGACCCGTACACCAGTGAGAGTAAATGTGTGTGGGACCCGTACCCCAGTGAGAGTCAGTGTGTGTGGGAACCAGTACCCCAGTGAGAGTCGGTGCATGTG